>NC_092171.1:9194545-9494545 GCF_045791955.1 Oncorhynchus clarkii lewisi | reverse complement strand
CCTATAGGGAGGAGGTCAAAGACCTGGCTGGGTGGTGCCAGAATAACAACTTATCCCTCAATGTAACCAAGACTAAGGAGATGATTGTGGACTACAGGAAAAGGAGCACTGAGCACATCCCCATTCTCTTCGACTGGGCTGTAGTGGAGCAGGTTAAAAGCTTCAAATTCCTTGTTGTCCACATCAACAACAAACTAAATTGGTCCAAACACACCAAGAAAGTCGTGAAGAGGGCACGACAAAGCCCATCCCCCCTCAGGAAACTAAAAATATTTGGCATGGGTCCTGAGATCCCCAAAAGGTTCTACAGCTGCAACATCAAGAGCATCCTGACCGGTTGCATCACTGCCTGGTACGGCAACTGCTCGGCCTCTGACCGCAAGGCACTACAGAGGGTAGTGCGTACGGCCCAGGACCTCTACACCAGGCGGTGTCAGAGGAAGGCCCTAAAAATTGTTAAAGACCCCAGCCACCTCAGTCATAGACTGTTCTCTCTATTACCGCATGGCAAGTGGTACCGGAGTGCCAAGTCTAGGACAAAGAGGCTTCTCAACAGTTTTTACCCCCAAGCCATAAGACTCCTTAACAGATAACCAAATGGTTAGCTGGACTATTTGCATTGTGTGGCCCCCCCAACCCCTCTTTTACACTTCTGCTACTCTCTGTTCATCATATTCATCATGTTCGTCACTTTAACGATACCTACATGTACATACTACCTCAATAAGCCTGACTAACAGGTGTCTGTATATAGCCTTGCTACTCTTTTTTCAAATGTATTTTTACTGTTGTTTTATTTCTTTACTCACACACACACACACACACACACACACACACACACACACACACACACACACACACACACATCTTTTTTTCCTGCACCATTGGTTAGAGCCTGTAAGTAAGCATCTCACTGTAAGGTCTACTACACCTGTTGTATTTGGCGCACGTGACAAATAAACTTTGATTTTATTTGATGATGCTCCTTGCAGTTTCTGCCCCCCAGGTGACAAACTGTGACAAAGATCTGTGACCAAGATGTATGACACAATGTTGAAATCAGACCCTACTTCAGCAGGTGACATGCAGTTGGTGGAAATCTCAAACTGTCACAAGTTTGACCAGTTTGTCACCAAGCCCATAACAATGGCCCTTTCCATCTGTGTGTTGAGACATTATTTATTGTCGTGTAGCACTGCAGCAATACTAAATATTTTTCAAAGTGGTGAAAGCTGTCGTGACAAGATTGGCTTCCCATTTTAGCTGACTTGATCGATTTTCTTCAACGGAAGGCTGGCTTTGTGAGTGGGGATCTCAATCTGTTGAGGCCCCAGCGGTGGCTGGAACAAACAAGCGTGCCGTGTCCAAGGGGGACATTGATTGGTGCTATTTTTTGCTTTGCCACATGACAGATGCAGCATGTTCACAGGAAAACATCCATGCTCACACCTGTTTGGTTGAATTGGATGTGCGACACAGCACCACTGTTGCTGTGAATGTTGTTTCAAAGAGTGAAGCGCAGCACAGACGACGGTGATTGAGAATATTATGCATTCTGGTTTGGTTTAGCACTGACCATCCATGTGTGATGTACAAGGAGAAGCTATTGCAGAAGACTGAATTTGAACAATGCAAAAGTTGAATTGAGCACTGTTTGTATAAATGTGTATTTTCTCATCAACGGGTAGTGCTATACTGGATTGTCCAGTATGTACCTATTTTCCACTCTTCAATGTGTTACTTCTAACTTTCATCCATAGGCCCATAAAGATGTAGGACCTTAAATTGAGCCAGTTTGCTACAGCAGGAAGATAATCCTGCAGCAACAGGAAATGCGAATTATTACGTGGATTATAATGAATGGACATTTTGGCAAGGGTTGCTACATTTTTCGTGAAGGAAAATCAAATCAAACTTCAGAAGGCTTTTTAAAACCTTAAATAGACTGCAATGCAAGTTTTAAATGACCTGCATTGCATGAAAGTTCTCCGGCAACAGGGCGATCAAATGAAGGTCCTACATCTGTACATGCCGCATTGCCTGACAGCGTTTCCATAACACATGTATACCAGCTTCCGGGCTTAACACACAGGGGCAGTCTGTCGGCTGTTGATTTAAAAAAAATAAAAAAAGGATAACTGTATATTATCCCTTCGTATACACGTCAACCGGGAAGATTAAAAAGCAGAGCGACATCCTGATGAGTTTCTTTGGCACATGCGACAGTTTTGAATTGAAAAACGGAGGGGAAAACAGATAGTGTAGGGCTTGTTTGACGCAGGTAGGATTATAACACTAATATCTTATAAGTGATTGTAATGACCATCTGGTCCTTTATGGAGTACTCACAGCCAGACAGCTCAGAGTTGGCATGCATATCTGCTGCACGACTGATTCCTTTGAGCATTCGTGTTTAAAATTCAGTCACCTTGTGTATGAGCATTTTTTTTTCTACACACTAAAGGCACCGCAAGAGCAGATGCCCATCCTAGTTGTCTATATTCAAGTAATACATACCAATAACATATGGACATCATCCCTTCTGAAGGCAGTTCCAAATGGGAAAACAGTGATTTGGTCCCTTACCAAATACTTCAACAACATCAATTCTAATCCATAACTACTCCGGTAGGCTAAGTAATGACAGAAGGGGATTGAAAAACAGTATAAGGATACTCAAGGCTATGAAACCACATTATGGACAGGACAGTTCAAAACCCTAGATCTAACAAACCAAACCTACAGATCCCTTCACAGAAGTCTTCCCTGGACAGATAGAGCAGTCTTTGAATATGTGTGCGTCACAGTGAGTGGCTGTTTGTGTGTGTCGGCATTCGGGTTCTTAGCCCAGTGGCAGGTGTCTCATACCTGCCCAGTGTTTGCAGTCTGGCCTCTCTAAGCGCCTGGCCTGCTTGCCTGTCTGCAGCAGATTACAGACCAAGAGCAGCAGATGGGTGCCGACCTCAGCATCCACACCAAGTGGGCTAGGCTACACTAGGCTAAGTTAGCGAGAGGGGAGAGAGACTTGATGTACTCCACACTGCACCGTAGCTAAAGAGATCAAGGCTCTAATCTAACAGGAGTAAAGGCTCCCCTATCACTCCACACTTGGTACATTGTAAAAGGGGTACTGGCACGGACCTTGCATTAATTTGCATAATTTGTATTTTCTTATTACTTTCACTTTTTTGATATTGAATGATGCACTGTTGGGTAAGGCTTGCAAGTTAATTAAGCAGTTCGATGTACTTGTGCATGTGACAAATAAAACCAACAACTTGAACTTCTGTATCTTGGCCTGCACAAGTGGCGTGATGCTAGGCTATTGTGCTAGGCTAGGCTAATCGGTCACCGAAGGCTGGTGGTTTCCAGGCTTCGGCGCTGACAGAAGACTTTTAGAGCAAAGTACTCTCAGTGGCAAACCCTGACGGTGATGACACACTGTGGTCGGAGCTTTTTCATGTGTCACTGTCAGTGAGCCTAGTCCTGGGCTAGTTATGGCTTTTTTCTTTCATATGGTGTCCAGATTTCTCTGCTGGGACCGGGAGATGAGCTGTTTTGTCTCTCCGACTTCTGGAACTTTAGCCCCTATAGTCTCCTCAGCCGCAGCTGTTTTGTCTCTCCAACTTCTGGAACTTTAGCTCCTATAGTCTCCTCAGCCGCAGCTGTTTTGTCTCTCCAACTTCTGGAACTTTAGCCCCTATAGTCTCCTCAGCCGCAGCTGTGTTGTCTCTCCAACTTCTGGAACTTTAGCTCCTATAGTCTCCTCAGCCGCAGTTGTTTTGCCTCTCCAACTTCTGGAACTTTAGCTCCTATAGTCTCCTCAGCCGCAGCTGTTTTGTCTCTCCAACTTCTGGAACTTTAGCTCCTATAGTCTCCTCAGCCGCAGCTGTTTTGTCTCTCCAACTTCTGGAACTTTAGCTCCTATAGTCTCCTCAGCCGCAGCTGTTTTGTCTCTCCAACTTCTGGAACTTTAGCTCCTATAGTCTCCTCAGCCGCAGCTGTTTTGTCTCTCCAACTTCTGGAACTTTAGCTCCTATAGTCTCCTCAGCCGCAGCTGTTTTGTCTCTCCAACTTCTGGAACTTTAGCTCCTATAGTCTCCTCAGCCGCAGCTGTTTTGTCTCTCCAACTTCTGGAACTTTAGCTCCTATAGTCTCCTCAGCCGCAGCTGTTTTGTCTCTCCAACTTCTGGAACTTTAGCTCCTATAGTCTCCTCAGCCGCAGCTGTGTTGTCTCTCCAACTTCTGGAACTTTAGCTCCTATAGTCTCCTCAGCCGCAGCTGTGTTGTCTCTCCAACTTCTGGAACTTTAGCTCCTATAGTCTCCTCAGCCGCAGCTGTTTTGTCTCTCCAACTTCTGGAACTTTAGCTCCTATAGTCTCCTCAGCCGCAGCTGTTTTGTCTCTCCAACTTCTGGAACTTTAGCTCCTATAGTCTCCTCAGCCGCAGCTGTGTTGTCTCTCCAACTTCTGGAACTTTAGCTCCTATAGTCTCCTCAGCCGCAGCTGTGTTGTCTCTCCAACTTCTGGAACTTTAGCTCCTATAGTCTCCTCAGCCGCAGCTGTGTTGTCTCTCCAACTTCTGGAACTTTAGCTCCTATAGTCTCCTCAGCCGCAGCTGTGTTGTCTCTCCAACTTCTGGAACTTTAGCTCCTATAGTCTCCTCAGCCGCAGCTGTTTTGTCTCTCCAACTTCTGGAACTTTAGCTCCTATAGTCTCCTCAGCCGCAGCTGTTTTGTCTCTCCAACTTCTGGAACTTTAGCTCCTATAGTCTCCTCAGCCGCAGCTGTGTTGTCTCTCCAACTTCTGGAACTTTAGCTCCTATAGTCTCCTCAGCCGCAGCTGTGTTGTCTCTCCAACTTCTGGAACTTTAGCTCCTATAGTCTCCTCAGCCGCAGCTGTTTGCTCCAGACCCCTGTTTTTTTTCTTATTTTATGGTCTTCATGCAGATAATGTCACTGAAGTGACAACATGCTCCTGGAATGGAGACTATTTGGCAGCGCTGCACACAGACACCTCTCTGTGTGTTTCTCACGTCTCGGCTTGCACCGCCGGTGCCGTTCCCCTTCATGTGGCTGTGGCCTCGTGGTTTTGCAGTGGCTAGCGGACACACATGAAAGGGAGGGAAGTGTCACCCAGGCTGATTGATGAAAGCTCCTCGGGGGGCTGTATGTGTGTGTGTGTGTGTGTGTGAGAGAGTGTTTTTGTATGTGTAATGTGTGTGTGTCGGGAAGATGCGTCCCCAGCTGGAGGTGGCCCCAGGGGTCCGTGTTTTCCAAACAGGAAGTGGGTATCATCGTCTCAAGAAGTGTCTTTGGGACAAAACGGTACATCTGTGTGTCTCTAGCTTCCTTTATATCTTTCTCCTTTGCATTATAGACACACACACACACACACACACACACACACACACACACACACACACACACACACACACACACACACACACACACACACACACACACACACACACACACACACACACACCTATACACACGGGCTTATAGCAGTTTGTCTTCATTTCCCTCTGCGCCCTGCATGGCTGCTCAGTCGACAGCCGTCTTCCTCCCGCTGAATGTGTCCGCTTCCCATTTACATCTGTTGGCTTGTTAGAGCTGAGCAGACACAATAGTGCTCTAATAATGACTAATTAGCCAGCCAAATTGGGACTGCCTTGCTCAACGACCAGGGGGCGGAGCCTAGAGGGGGGTGGGTAGGTGGGGGGGTGGAGTTGGTTGGAGTTGAGGAAGTGGAGGCGTGAGTGCAAGCTCAGAATGCACTCATTACTCACTCACAGTAGTTAGTTATGTTGAAGGGTACGATAGGATCCAAGACTTTCGCTGTTCAAGAGGGTCGGGTAACATTAAAGTAGATGAGATATCATGACTGTCAAGTTGTAATGAACACAATTATCACCCTAGCCATGACAACATGGCAGTGGCTGTGGCACCATGCTCCTACAGAGGTGTTGACATGTGTTTTCTGTGGGCTCTTGGATAGTCTCATCCCTCCTGGACTGACCTCACAGTGCTGTGTATGTGTTGGGGCAAATTAGTTTTCAGCTTGACTGCTTGTGTGTGTAAATGAGTCTGGAAGGCAATGTAATCACCCAAGATTGGGGAATGGGCCCAGTGTGCTTGTGTGTGTGTGTGTGTGTGTGTGTGTGTGTGTGTGTGTGGGGTGGGTCAGTACGTGGGTGTGTGCTTTTTTGTGTGTGTGTGTGTGTGCTTGTCAGCAGTGGTGGTGAAGGGAGCTGGACCCTAGCCAAGCCCCTGACAGGTCCATTTTGGTTCGCCCTCTTGAGGATCTAGCACTCACTTGAGGGACGTCTGAGAGAGAGTGGAGAAAGGAGAGGCCTATGTTCACATGTACATTCACTGATCCACGGAGAGAGCCAATGACTCTGCACTATTCACCCATGGGAATACTGTCTTTCTCTTTCTCTTTCTCTTTCTCTTTCGCTTTCTCTTTCTCATCTTTCTTTCTTTCTTTCTTTCTTTCTTTCTTTCTTTCTTTCTTTCTTTCTTTCTTTCTTTCTATCCCCATCCTTGCATCTTTACCCACCACTTAGTTTTCCCACCATTTTCCCAGTTAAATCCTTTTAACTCTCTCTTTTAGTATTTTTAGACAATAACTCAGGGGACCTGGTCAAATCTGGAACCAATTGTTTTGTTCTTGCCATGGGCTCCAAGCGATTTTCTACAATGAATTATTGTAATGACTACTTTTCTGTTTGTTTTGCTCAAGTTATAAACAGGCTATTATGAATTACCAATGCAGGGGGATGCTATTGCCTCTAGCACATCAAAGCCAGTACAAAGACCCAATGAACGAGTCCAGAACGGGTGCAAATCTGGGGGCGGAAATTAAACAAGCTGGAAACTGTTTTGATATGCAGTAGCTTTTCATAGCCTGCTCAGATTAAAACCAATATTGCCCAACATTTTTGGGTGAGTTGGCAGGTATTTCTTAGTTCACACACTATTCCCGTTTCCACTAGGGTTGGGGTCAATTCTATTTTCATTTTGTTAAATTAGGGGACAGATTTGAAGATATTAGACATCATAATGATCTATGGACCAGAACTGCAATATACTGTATCTGTCTATTTGCAGCCTGGATTGAAATTACACAAATCAGTTGCCCAGTCAGTCAGTGGTGCTAAATGGCGTGTGCATGCAACTAATAAATAGGTGAGTAGGCTATATGTCTAGCCCCTTCACCTGGAGACGATCATTAGCATATGCTAATGAGCTGGGTAACTCAGTCATCAAGTTTGCAGATGACACAACAGTCGTCGGTGTGGCCTCCCGAGTGGTGCAGTGGTCTAAGGCACTAGCTGTGCCACTAGAGATTCTGGGTTTGAGTCCAGGCTCTGTCCCAGCCGGGCGCGATCGGGAGACCCATGGGGAGATGCACAATTGGCCCAGCGTCGTTCGGGTTAGGGTAGGGTTTGGCTGGCAGGGATGTCCTTGTCCTATCACACACTAGCGACTCCTGTGGCGGGCCGGGCGCAGTGCACGCTGACATGGTCGCCTCTGCTTCCTGCGACACACTGGTGCGGCTGGCTTCCGGGTAAAGTGGGCATTGTGTCAAGAAGCAGTACGGCTTGGTTGGGTTGTGTTTCGGAGGACGCACGGCTCTCGACCTTCGTCTCTCCCGAGTCCGTATGGGAGTAGAAGCAATGAGACAAGACTGTAACTACCAATTGGATACCATGAAATTGGGGAGGAAAAGAGCAACAACAAAAATAATTCTAACAAAAAAAATTATAATACCAACCCCCAAAAAACAACAGTCATTGTATCCCGAGTGGCACAGCGGTCTAAGGCACTGCATCTCAGTGCTAGAGGTGCCACTACAGACCCTGGTTCAATTCCAGGCTGTGTCACAACCCGACCTTGATTGGGAGACCCATAGGGCGGCGCACAATTGGCCCAGCGTCATCCAGGTTAGGGCTTGGCTGGGATAGGCTGTCATTGTAAATAAGAATTTGTTCTTAACTGACTTGCCTAGTAAAATAAATAGTCGGCCTGATCACCAACAATAATGAGACAGCATACAGGGAGGAGGTGAGGGCCCTGTTTGAGTGGTGCCAGGAAAATAACCTCAATGTCAACAAAACAAAGGAGCTGATTGTGGACTTCAGGAAACAGCAGAGGGAGCACACCACTGTCCACATCGACGGGACCGCAGTGGAGACTGTGGAAAGCTTCAAGTTCCTCTGCGTACACATCACTGACAAACTGAAATGGTCAACCCACACAGACGGTGTGGTGAAGAAGGCGCAACAGCGTCTCTTCAACCTCAGGAGGCTGAAGAAATTTGGCTTGTCACCGAAAACACTCACAAATTTTTACAGATGCACAATTGAGAGCTTCCCGTCGTGCTGTATCACCGCCTTGTACGGCTAACTGCACCGCCTACAAACCAGGGCTCTCCAGAGGGTGGTGCGGTCTGTCCAATGCATCACCGGGGGCACTCTGCCTGCCCTCCAGGACACCCGATGTCACAGCACTGCCTGTTCACCCCGCTATCATCCAGAAGGGGAGGTCAGTACAGGTGCATCAAAGCTGGGACTGAGAGACTGAAAAACAGCTTCTATCTCAAGGCCATCAGACTGTTAAATAGCCATCACTAGCCGGCTACCACACAGTTACTCAACCCTGCACCTTAGAGGCTGCTACCCTATATACATAGACATGGATTCACTGGCCACTTTAATAATGGAACACTAGTCACTTTAATAATGTTTACATACTGCTTTACTCATTTCATATGTATATACTGTATTATATTCTACTGTATTTTAGTCAATGCCACTCTGACATTGCTCATCCTAATATTTCTATATTTCTTAATTCTATTCTTTTACTTTTAGATTTGTGTATTGTTGTGAATTGTTAGATACTACTGTACTGTTGGAGCTAGGAACACAAGCATTTCGCTACACCCACAATAACATCTGCTAAATATGTGTATGTGACCAATACATTTTGATTTGATTTGATGAGCTAGCTTAGCCGCCGTATCCATCTGACCCCAGCAGTGGGGCTAATAGCTAATGTCATCAGCCTAGCTCCCTGGGGAGATTTGTAATCACAGACACCACACAGGGAGCGAGAGAGAGAAGGAGGGATGGGTCTGACAGGGAGAGCGATAGAAAGAGTGAGAATGAGGGAGAGAGGGAAAGAGCGCGACGGAAAGAGAGAGTGAGGTGTGTAGAGAGAGAGGATGGTGCAAGAGAGAGAGAGAGAGATGGAGGGAGGGAGGGATGGGGCATTCAATGCAGAAGAGGTCCTGGAAGAATCACTCAAACGCACAGGCATATTTCTACTCTCAGGAGAGAAGGTGTTTGGGGGATCATGTAGACCTTTCTGGCCACATTCCACGATCTTCTTTACTTTCTCTGGTCAGTCACATACAGAAGCAGCAGGCTTGGATAGGAGCCTGGGACTGGGGGGGCTCACAGACTACCTCTTAAACCCATTAAGGACACCTGGGTGTGTGGCCATGCGTGGCTGCAGGCTGCAGGGAGAGCTACTGCAGTACGGAGCCCAGGAGGAGCAAGCGGCTGAAGCAGATTAACAGGATCTCACATGTTGCATAACAGATCCCCTTCTCGT
This sequence comes from Oncorhynchus clarkii lewisi, assembly GCF_045791955.1. NCBI lineage: Eukaryota > Metazoa > Chordata > Actinopteri > Salmoniformes > Salmonidae > Oncorhynchus > Oncorhynchus clarkii. Next base: position 9,484,920 of record NC_092171.1, on the reverse strand, counting down.
GAAAAACCTGCTGGCCGACCGCTAAGCAGGATTTACCTTTCACTCACGCCCCATACACACACACACACACACACACACACACACACACACACACACACACACACACACACACACACACACACACACACACACACACACAAGCACGCACACAAGCAAACACGCACGCACACACACAGTCTGATCCGCCCTCTTTGGGTTAGTTGTGTGCATGTGTATTTGTTAGTGTGTCAGCCTGTACATGTGTGTTTGCTTGTGTGACTGTTTGTGTGTGTATGTGGTTATGTACATACAGTAAGTGTAAGTCAGGGCAGACTACAGTCTCCTGCATCCCAATATGTCTGCTCACCCATGTCCAGGCAAAAGCCTTCACAAATGTAATTCTGCGTCAGCCTCTTTCTCTGTCTGACTAAGGGGGATAGACACAGACAGGGGGTGGTGGTAATGGTTTTAACTAATAAACTAGGCCTCCATGGTGACTGCAGATGCAGCTCCAACAGAGTAAAGCCAGAGCAGGCCCATTGAGACTCGTAAGCATCAACAGGCCATGACTTCCACAAATAAACTCAGCAAAAAAAGAAATGTCCCATTTTCAGGACACCCTCTTTCAAAGATAGTTCTTAAAAATCCAAATAATTTCACAGATCTTCATTGTAAAGGGTTAAAACGCTGTTTCCCAACTGTTTCCCATGTTTGTTCAATGAACCATAAACAACTAATGAACATGCACCAGTGGAGCGGTCGTTAAGACAATAACCGCTTACAGATGGTAGACAATTAAGGTCACAGTTTTGAAAACTTAGGACACTACAGAGGCCTTTCTACTGACTCTGAAAAACACCAAAAGAAAGATGCCCAGGATCCCTGCTCATCTGCGTGAACGTGCCTTAGGCATGCTGCAATGGGGCATGAGGACTGCAGATGTGGCCAGGGCAATAAATTGCAGTGTCCATACTGTGAGACAGCGCTACAGGGAGACAAGACGGACAGCTGATCGTCCTCGTAGTGCAGACCACGTGTAACAACACCTGCACAGATGTTGAGGGCTAGGGCCATTCCCCCCAGAAATGTCGAACTTGCAGGTGCCTTGGTGGAAGAGTGGGGTAACATCTCACAGCAAGAATTGGCAAATCTGGTGCAGTCCATGAGGAGGAGATGCACTGCGGTACTTAATGCAGCTGGTGGCCACCCCGGATACTGACTGTTACTTTTGATTTTGACCTCCCCTTTGTTCAGGGACACATTATTCAATTTCTGTTAGTCACATGTCTGTGGAACTTGTTCAGTTCATGTCTCAGTTGTTGAATCTTGTTATGTTCATACAAATATTTACACATGTTAAGTTTGCTGAAAATAAACGCAGTTGACAGTGAGAGGATGTTTCTTTTCTTGCTGAGTTTATATCTCTTAAATAGGGGCAGAATATGAAGGGGAGGAGGAGGAGGAGGAGAGGATTGTTTCATGGTGAAGAGAGACCACATGGAACACTAATGCTGTGCAGATTTGATGATGTGTAAAATTTTACAAATTCAGAAAATTGGAATTGGTATTTATTAGAAAATGTGTGAAGAAACCCACCCCCCAAAAAGTATGGCACATTTGATAATTAATCATCTAATCAAAATAATACCACGCACAGTTAATTGTGACTATATACAATATCCATTCCATAGGAAAGGAGTAATTCATGTATTCTAATAATGTGACCTCAAGGCCATTCCCATGCACTCTTGAACATTGAGGACACCATGTAAATCTCTGCAGCTATGTGTGTGTGTGTGTGTGTGTGTGTGTGTGTGTATGCGTGTGTGTGTCCACGTGCATGTGCTAGTGTGCCCATATTTATTTAAGCAGGTTGTCAATGTCCAATAATCCCCTCTTTATGATGACAGGATGACTTGCTCCTAACTGCTGTTCAATGTCACCCTTCAACACATCACCTCCAAAAGACCCAACCCTCTGCACAAAAGTTCCTTTGTTACCAAAGTGCTCTTACCGCTAACCCCTTGCCTTCCCTCCTGATTTTTTTATATTATTTATGGAGGGACCGGGTTTACCCCTTTAAGCTGGCTTTTTTGGAGCTTATGAAGCTTTGGTGGTTTTTCACTGCAGGCAAGAAAAATCCCGACCCCATAACCATATGGAGCACTATACCTTAATCAAAGCAGTGGGGGTGTGTGTGTGTGTGTGGGGGGGGGGGGGGGGGGGGGGGGGGGCAGTTTGAGTGTGCTCACTAATATTAAAATAATCCCTGTGATTATGGGAGTGGTTATTAAGAGGGAATCTGGTGTGGCTGGGCGCTGGTGAGAAACAGATGTCTGATGACCCACATCTGCCGAGCATGCTGGGATATTGGAGTGCGGGGTCGCGACCCCGGCCGAGATCACCTCGGACGCCACAGCTGTGCTGCCAGGGCTATCGGGCTGCTCGCCGCGTTGGTCAGCTGGGTGGGCCGCAGTACACAACCTTCAGAGGAGACAGGGTCATGGGACGTAGAGAAAGATGGAGAAGGAGAGAGGGAGAGAGAGAATGAGAGAGAGACATAGGGAGAGAGAGGAGGGAGAGACGTTTTGCAGTCATTACGTTTACAGTATGTGTTTCTTTTATGTGTAGGTGACTGAACAGGTTATGCAAGCAGTCATAATGACTAATGCCAGTTCAGCACTATAATGATCAATAGTACAAAGACAAAGGTTTTAACACAAGTGCTATTGAGTTATGAGGGTAAAGTGCATCACTAAATTAAAAACAAGTCAGATTGATGTATTTCTTCACAGATGTACAGTGCCTTCGGAAAGTATTCAGACCCCTTTTTCCACATTTTGTTACGTTACAGACTTATTCTAAAATGGATTAAAAAAATACAAAATCCTCAGCAATCTACACACAATAGCCCATAATGATGAAGCAAAAAACAGGTTTGTAGAAATGTTTGCAAATGTATTAAAATTAAAAACAGAAATACATTATTGACATAGGTATTCAGACCCTTTGCTATGAGACACGAAGTTGAGCTCAGGTGCATCCTGTTTCCATTGATCATCCTTGAGATGTTTCTACAACTTGATTGGAGTCCACCTGTGGTAAAATAAATTGATTGGACATGAGTTGGAAAGGCACACACCTGTCTATTTAAGGTTCCACAGTTGACAGTGTATGTCAGAGCAAAAACCAAGCCATGAGGTCGAAGGTATTGTCCGTAGAGCTCCGAGACAAGATTGTGTAGAGGCACATATCTGGGGAAGGCTACCAAAACATTTTTGCAGCATTGAACGTCCCCAAGAACACAGTGGCCTCCATCATTCTTAAATGGAAGAAGTTTGGGACCACCAATACTCTGTGGCTGCTCGGCCAAACTGAGAATTTGGGGGAGGAGGGCCTTGGTCAGGGAGGTGAACCTGATGGTCACTAGAGTTCCTCTGTGGAGATGGAAAAACCTTCCAGAAGGACAATCATCTCTGCAGCACTCCATCAATCAGGCCTTTATGGTAGAGTGACCAGACGGAAGCCACGCTTCAGTAAAAGGCACATGACAGCCCACTTGGAGTTTGCCAAAAGGCATCTAAAGGACTCTCAGACCATGAGAAACAAGATTCTCTGGTCTGATGAAAACCAAGATTGAACTCTTTTGACTGAATTTCAAATGTCACATCTGGAGGAACCATGGCACCATCCCTACGGTGAAGCATGGTGGTGGCAGCATCATGTTGTGGGGATGATTTTCAGCAGCAGGGACTGGGAAACAGGATCTAGGCAAAGATGAATGGAGCAAAGTACAGAGCTATTCTTGATGAAAACCTTCTCCAGAGTGCTCAGGACCTCAGAATAGGGCGAAGGTTCACCTTCCAACAGGACAACGACCCTAAGCACATGGAAATGTCTCTGAATGTCCTTTAATGGCCCAGCCAGAGCCTGGACTTGAACCCGATCGAACATCTCTGGAGAGACCTGAAAATAGCTCTGCAGCAATGCTCCCCACCCAACCTGACAGAGCTTGAGAGGGTCTGCAGAGAAGAATGGGAGAAACTCCCCAAATACAGGTGTGCCAAGGTTGTAGCATCATACCCAAGAAGACTTGAGGCTGTAATTGCTATCAAAGGTGCTTCAACAAAGTACTGAGTGAAGGGCCTGAATACTTATGTAAATGTAAAATTTCAGATTTTATTTCTAAAAAACAGTTTTTGCTTTGTCATTATGGGGTATTGTGTTTAGATTGTTGAGGGGGAAAAAAACGATTGAACCTTTTTTAGAATGAGGCTGTAACGTAACAAAATGTGGACAAAGTCCCAAGGGTCTGAATACTTTCCGAAGGCACTTGTATGTTGTAATGATGCAGGCAGTTGATGATAACACATGGTGACGTCAGTTAATGGCAGTTAATAATAACTGAACCAACAAGGGTTGAAATAAAGGTGATACTGAATCATAAGGGATTTAAGTATCTTACATACTGAGCTTTGGGCTGTAGAATCAGTAGGGGGCTTCAAACTAGCAAAGATACACTGAAACACAAAGAACAAACCATAATTGAAAACGGCTTGTTGGACATGAACAGAATGAGGAAATGTGGGAAAGAGGATTTGAGTTGTTCTTATTGCACACACAAAAAAAATGTGTTTTGGTCATTTATTTTATATCCCAAGGGGAGTGGATGGTTTATGATCTCAGATAGCTAGGAAGATCCACGAAATGAGTGTCTTTTGCTTCTCTTCTCTTCTTTTCTCTTCTCTTCTCTTTTAAGTAGAAATTGTGCACAAATATTGCATTTTAAAAGCCTGTTATATTACTTGAAGTGCCTTTCAATATAGATCACATGTACAATTCAACAAATCAGATTTGTAATATGAATAAAGACTTGCTATACAGTGCCAGAATTCAGCATTTTGACATGTCCCTCTGTGCATCCTCTGTGACTTCTAGGAAGATTTTAACCCACCTACCCCCAACATTTCTCCACGTTCACCATCATTGTAAAGCCCTAAGTTATTTTGTTACTTTGACAAAGTCGTTTCTGGAAATTATTATTGATTTCCTGTCGTTTCGTGATTCATTTGAAGGTCAAATAAAACCCTGTCCCTCATTTTACGGTCAACCTTGCTACTTGAACTGAACTCTCATTTAAATATGGTGAAGCTAATCCTTTTTAAATATATAAATATATATATAAAAAAAGGAACATTGAACATCTAATAGACAAATCATAGTTGAAAAGCAGGTGAGCTGGTTCTAATCTTAATGGCTATTTTCTGGGGTTTTGTGGCGGGAAAATGAGCTGTTACCCTGTGACCCATAGATAGACAGGCTACACTTTTTTTTCTGTCAAGCTTGCATTCAATTGCCCCTCCCTGTTGCACACAACACGCTTCCATTCCCCCCTGTCACAATGGGATCTATAAATTATCTAAGTAACAAACATGTTACTTTATTTGGTAGAATGTAAATATTCGGAAAAATAAAATAAAATCACCAAGATACACTACTCAAAAGGCACCTAAATGGTGGAACAACCCAGCTCTATGATGGAACCAGATAGGACTTTTGGCAGTCACCGCGGTTCACACAGTATGACTCATTCAAGGTTAAGAAAAGTTCATCAAAGGATTGCCCCACTATATGAAGATTACAATTGCTTGCAAAAGGGTACAATATTTCCAGGACGCTTATTACGGCAGGGTAGCCTAGTGGTTAGAGTGTTGGACTAGTAACTGAAAGGTTGCAAGTTCAAATCCCCGAGCTGTCGTTCTGCCTCCACCGTTCCTAGGCCGCCATTGAAAATAAGAATTTGTTCTCAACTGACTTGCCTAGTTAAATAAAGTTAAAACACATGTTTTTTTTACATGATATATGCATTAGTGGGACACTTTTTGGTTAGCTGGCTACATACACAGTCAGTATACCCCTTATTATGTTTATTTCAAAGGGCACGTTGACAGATACAGACAGAACCCTGACCTCTTTCTCTACATGAAACTCTCTCCCTAGTAGCAGTACCTGTCAACTCTCTCTCTCTCTCTCTCTCTCTCTCATACTAAGATGTTTTTCTGCCAAATTGATCATACCGCCAACGTTTTTCCGCCTTTTATTTACACATGTAAGGCATTACTGGTATTAAAGCCAAAACTTGTATTTCCGCCTAATTCATTAGTCTTACTTAGATTTTCACATCTTATCGAGAGCGACTTACAGGAGCAGTTTGGGTTAAGTGCCTTGCTCAAGGGCACGTTGACAGATTGTTCACCTAATCGTCTCAGGAATTCAAACCAGCGGCCTTTTGGTTACTGGCCCAACGCTATTAACCAGTAGGCTGGCTACCTGCCGCCCTGCATGATGAAACAAGTTGATAATGTATTCTTAGGGTGGAAGCTGCTACGCCTGAAACAACATCAGACCCCTACTTCTGGACACTAAAGTAGATGAAGTGGGGACACCATTTTATCATTGTATTTTATCATTAGATAAAAGTGTCCCCACTCCACCTGTCACTTGTTATGAAATCATCAATAAGACTCCGCAGAGGCTCATAGACAACGCATGCTCTGTTTTTCACAATTTTGTGTGTCAATGGCCTTCTACTATACAATCTCCATGCTATTGGGAAATTGATTTGGGGACACTCCAAGCTCTCGGTGACAATCTAAATAAATCAAATGAAATTGTATCGGTCACATACACATATTTAGCAGATGTTATTGTGGGCGTAGCGAAATGCTTGTTTTCCTAGCTCCAACAGTGCAGTAGTATCTAACAATTTAAAGGAGTCTGCACAGCTTTTAAATCTGTATTATTCCCCAAATGATGTCCCCTTTCATTAATTGAGCGTCTTTTCAAACTTACGTGTCTTTGTCATTCCTTTCCTTATTTACCTTTGATGGTTCCCCTTAATTCCTTCCACTGTCATCATAAGCTGTTTATGTGCTATACAGCGTCTAGACTCGATTCAGAGATGTTACGAACAACTAAAACAACATATTTCAATGTACTTTACAAGATCTCATGTAGGACATAACATCTAAATTGATTAAATGTTTTTGTATAGCAGAAAAGGTCCCTGTCCCACTATTCAAACACCCTTCAGGGGAAGTGGGAAAGTACTATAAATCTGATTTCCATCAAATATAAAAGCTGTTTACATGAATGGTTATTATATTTCAAAACACTATATATACCTATTAATTGTAACGCCAACAGCTAGATTGTTAAATTATAATTGGGAGAATGACAGCCTTAACATTCTAGTGAACGTTTTCGTAGTGCATGTTTTTTTTCGGGATTGTAGAGTGTGTGGTCAGAAACCTGACCACACACAGTGATGTCACACACTATCCAAAACCATTTTATTTTTTATTCACAGAACACATGCAGCAACAACCCAATAACATTTGTTGTGATTGGTTTGCCAAATTACCATAGTACAGGAACCTTAAACACAAAAGTCCCACCACACCTGATGTCCCACTAATAATGACATCACTGTGTCCATACATGTTTCAATGTACAGTCTGTATGATTAACAGGTTTCTATAATGTGAGCGGTCATTGAGTTGCTTCTTCATATGCTATTACCATTTGTTTCAGTCTGGCCAAGCAGTCTGAAGTACCGACAGAACCCTGACCTCTTTCTCTACATGAAACTCTCTCCCTAGTAGCTGTCAACTCTCCCTCTCTCTCTCTCTCTCTCTCTCTCTCATACTAAGATGCTTTTCCGCCAAATTTATCATACCACCAACTTTTTTCCGACTTTTATTTACACCTGTAATGCATTACTGGTATTAAAGCCAAAACTTGTATTTACGCCTAACGACATAGTACTAATTTAGGGAAAGTTCTGCCTACGGCGTAGTATAAATGTAGCTGTACTGCTGAGGCGGCGTTTGCACGATTTAAGCGTTGTATCCATTTTTAAATGAATTTAGGATATGTCATTCTAGCAAGCCAGGTAACTAAAAGCAACTTTCTAGACAACAATGTTTTGGTTTGTTGTTAACATTAGCTCGTTAGCTATCTAGCTGGCTGGCCAGCTAATTACCAGAACATATCCGACAATGTTTTGAGTTCAACTGTAGCCAACTTTTTTAAAAATCTTACAAGGTCAATATTTACAAATATTGCGAGCTGCTTATTGTTGTGAATGTGAAGAAATGAAAGCAGTGCTGTATTCTTGTCAGGAGAATTTGCTGTCACTCAGGTTACCATGACAACGATTACAACAACAGGGTCAGAGTTGAATGTCTCTTGCTCCTTCCCAGCAAAAGCAATGGTGACATAAAAGACAAATGCGGTAAACATTTGACAAGAATGCGGTAAACATTTGGCTGTTTGAAAGGGGACCATTTAAACATTGCCCAATAATATTTTCAGGCAACATACCGTGAATATGTGAACTAGTTCTCTCTCTCTCTCTCTCTCTCTCTCTCTCTCTCTCTCTCTCTCTCTCTCTCTCTGTCTCTCTCTCTTCCCCCTCCTCCCCCTCCTCCTCTCTGTCTCCATATTCCACTCTCTCCAGCTCGCTCTCTCTCTCACTCCTCTCTGTCTCCATATTCCACTCTCTCCAGCTCGCTCTCTCTCTCTCTCTCTCTCTCACTCCTCTCTGTCTCCATATTCCACTCTCTCCAGCTCGCTCTCTCTCTCTTTCTCTCTCCACTCCTCTCTGTCTCCATATTCCACTCTCTCCAGCTCGCTCTCTCTCTCTCTCTCTCTCTCTCTCACTCCTCTCTGTCTCCATATTCCACTCTCTCCAGCTCGCTCTCTCTCTCTCACTCACTCCTCTCTGTCTCCATATTCCACTCTCTCCAGCTCTCTCTCTCTCTCTCACTCCTCTCTGTCTCCATATTCCACTCTCTCGCTCCATCTTTCTATCTGTCTCTCTCTTTCTCTCTCTCTCCCTCCCTCTCTCACACACTCTCTTTCGCTCTATCAGCACAACATAAATAAACCCTGGTCACAGCACATCAGCAGAGTGGGCAGCGGCGGTTTGATTGACACCGGGGGCCAGCGTCTTGACACAAGTCCATGCCCCCGTCATCATCGCTGATCGTCCCACGCTGGCCTTGGAAGTGACAGACCCACAGAGCCATTTACTCCTGTTGGTTTAGAGGCCCCCATCACAGTGCCATTCTCTCCATTTCTCTCCTTCTCTCTCTCTTTACTTCTCTCTCTCTTTACCTCTCTCTCTCTCTCTCTCTTTACATCTCTCTCTCTCTTTTACCTCTCTCTCTCTCTTTACCTCTCTCTCTCTCTCTCTCTCTCTCTCTCTTTACCTCTCTCTCTCTCTCTCTCTCAGGGAGGAGAGATCCCTGTCTCCTGCCATTCTTCCTCCTCCCTCTCGCCACCATAAATCAGAGGGAATCTGCAGGAACTTAATTAGCTTAATTGCCATGTTTGCTCTAACATAACACTGATCACTCCAGCGCTTGAGATACTGTGTTTGGATAGGGTAAAACAGATGGCCCACTTATTTTTCGGCTGAAAGATTGTTTGGGGAAAGTCAGGGACAGGATTTGGGGTGGTTCGGGGTAGTGGGGATTTGTTATCTTTTGCATCAGGATTTTTGTGCTAGGATGATCTGTCTTTTCTAGCTCTTTAGCAAAGCCACGGCTAAGGCTAATTAATACTGCGTTAGCATCCCATGCTAGCACTAACCGGCGCAACACATATTTGCGTATGACTCCACCACTGCATGTTGTCTTGAACTGGTGGTGCTGCATCAGATGAGGACAGAGCGCCTCCATCTGCATAAGCATCTCATGCTAGCACGAACCAGCTAAGCGCCTGATACGTCTCCACCACTGTAATAGCACCATGTTGTGTCACATATCGTTACTGCGCTACAACCGGTGGTGCTGCATCAGATACAGAGACGAGTACAGAGTGCCTCCACCATCCACCTGCCAGGTGCACACTTAATCCCCCACTCCTTCTGATTAAACACAGGCTGCCCATCCTGCTGGCTGCACAAGGTCATCCTTCTGTCACTCTCACAATAGCTGTGTGTCACAAATGGCACCCTATTGCCTACATAGTGCACTACCTCCCACCGGGTTCCGGTCAAAAGAACTGGACTCTGTAGGGAATAGTGTGCCACTTGAGACACACGATAGGACTGTGTACCAACCTGTCCGTCTGTCCTACTTCCTCCTTTAACAGGGACAAAGGCCCTCTCAAGGCTGTCACAGTCTAAGTGTGTGTGTGTGTGTGTGCGTGTGTGTGTGTGTGTGTGTGTGTGTGAGTTGTGGGAGACGGAAGACATGTCAATGGGGTAATTGGGTTCGGATGCCTCGTCTTGCCTGGTCTTTTCCCAAGCTAATGGATTAAGATTCAGTCAGAAGGGGCTGTGTCCACAGCAACATCATTTGCCATTTCTGATGTGTATCTAGAGTGCCTCTTGTGATGTGTGTGTATAGAGGCACCTTACCTTGAAATGTCAAAAGTACCAAACTATTTGTGTATATGTATGCTGGACTGACTGGTCTACATACGCTTCATCTTATCTCTTGCGGTTGAAAGAAGTGTGTGTAGGGATGTGTGGACGTCTGTGTATTTGGCGGCACATTTTACTAGCGTCTTTAACGACCCATAGCCCTCCCAGTGCAGACCGTAAACAGTAGGTGAGTACCGCTCTTCAGGCGCTGGAGTAGGTATGCGGATACGTAAACAATGCCACGTATCATTTTGTTTATCCAGCCCCAGTCCCGGCTTCCGTAATCTCCTTCGCGCTCCTTCACCGTTGACACGCTTCCTCTCCCTATAATATACAGGCCTATCGTGTGTTCTCTTCTCATGTGTTATCTTCATAGGTGGTTTTGGGAGCATTGTGAGACAGGCATCCAACAGTCGGCGTTGCGTTTCATCTGTCAAGTGGCTGAAGCCACAGCAGTCTGGTCCCAGTCCCTATCAGTCTGACACTTTCATGTTCAACAATACCTCTTCATACAATCCCCTCTTTGTGTGATTTTGAACCTCTTTTATAAACACTACACAGTCAAAGTCATATGACGTAGCGTGAAGACTCCCGGCTCCAGTCAACCACTGCGACAAGGGCGCCGCTATCTCAGAGACTTGGGAGTGGAGAAGAAGGCATAACTTTTGGAATTCATTACCTCGTATTCCTGTTGCTATGAGTCATGTCTTTCTTTTGATGCCATTTTGATTTGAGAGACCTTTGATATCTTTGAGGAGGACGACGGGGAAGCTTTGTGAAAGCGATGCACTTCCTCCCTTGCATTAGCTTGCATCCCACTGCGTGCTTTCATGTCTGATGAGATTGCTCTGTTGAGGTGAGACGGAGGTCAACTGGTTCTTTTAGGCTGCTTGGTAACGCTGGAGAATGTGTAGAAAGATACTGTAACTACAGCTCTTAAGTTGATACTCTGCTGTCGCAGGTCATTTTCCTGCGTAGTAGGAAACTCAAATTTGTAGTGCATTCAAGGATATTTCACCTCTATTTAACCAGGTAGGCCAGTTGAGAACAAGTTCTCATTTACAACTGCGACCTGGCCAAGATAAAGCAAAGCAGTGCGACACAAACAACAACACAGAGTTACACATGGAATAAACAAACATAACACAATAGAAAAGTATATGTACAGTGTGTGCAAATGAGGTAAGTTACATGGCAATAAATAGGCCATAGTGGCGAAATGATTACAATTTAGCAATTAAACACTGGAGTGATAGATGGGCAAGAGATGAATGTGCAAGTAGAGATACTGGGGTGCAAAGGAGCAAAATAAATAATAGTATGGGGATGAGGTAGTTGGATGGGCTATTTACAGATGGGCTATATACAGGTGCAGTGATCTGTGAGCTGCTCTGACCGCTGGTGCTTAAAGTTAGAGAGGGAGATATGAGTCTCCAGCTTCAGTGATTTTTTAAATTCGTTCCAGTCATTGGCAGCCGAGAACTGGAAGGAAAGGCGGCCAAAGGAGGAGTTGGCTTTGGGGGTGGCCAGTGAAATACACCTGCTGGAGTGCGTGCTACGGGTGGGTGCTGCTATGGTGACCAGTGAGCTGAGATTAGGCGGGGCTTTACCCCCCGAATATGTAGTGAGGGCCAGCCAACGAGAGCATACAGGTCGCAGTGGTGGGTAGTAAATGGGGCTTTGGTGACAAAAACGGATGACACTGTGATAGACTGCATCCAGTTTGCTGAGTAGAGTGTTGGAGGCTATTTTGTAAACGACATCGCAGAAGTCAAGGATCGGTAGAAAGATAGTCAGTTTTACGAGGGCATGTTTGGCAGCATGAAGGAGTCTTTGTTGCAAAATAGGATGCCGATTCTAGATGTAATTTTGGAATGGAGATGCTTAATGTGAGTCTGGAAGGAGAGTTTACAATCTACCCAGACACCTAGGTTTTTAGTTTTACTTGCATTTAAGGGCAGTCGGAGGCCACAAAAGGAGAGGCATTGAAGCTCATCTGGAGGTTAGTTAACACAGGGTCCAAAGAAGGGCCATATACAGAATGGTGTCGTCTGCATAGAGGTGGATCAAAGAATCACCAGCAGCAAGAGCGACATCATTGATGTATACAGAGAAAAGAGTGGGCACGAGAATATAACCCCGCGGCACCCCCATAGAGACTGCCAGAAAAAAGCTAGCCTTTGCTTTTCTAACTGCCTGTGTATATTGGTTCCTAACTTCCCTGAAAGGTTGCATATCACGGGGTATTCGATGCTAATGCAGAACGCCACAGGATGTTTTTGTGCTGGTCAAGGGCAGTCAGGTCTGGAGTGAACCATGGGCTATATCTGTTCCTGTTTCTACATTTTTTGAATGGGGCATGCTTATTTAAGATGGTGAGGAAATACATTTTAAAGCCCGTAAAGGCATCCTCTACTGACGGAATAAGGTCAATATCCTTCCAGGATACCCGTGCCAGGTCGATTAGAAAGGCCTGTGTTTTAGGGAGCGTTTGATAGTGATGAGGGGTGGTCGTTTGACCTCAGACCCATTACGGACGCAGGCAATGAGGCAGTGATCGCTGAGATCCTGGTTGAAGACAGCAGAGGTGTATTTGGAGGGCAAGTTGGTCAGGATGATATCTATGATGGTGCCCGTGTTTATGGATTTGGGGCTGTACCTGGTAGGTTTATTGATCATTTGTGTGAGATTGAGCGCTTCTAGCTTAGATTGTAGGATGGCCGGGGTGTGTCCCGGTTTAGGTCACCTAACAATACGAGCTCTGACAATAGATGGGGGCAATCAATTCACATATGAAGTCCAGGACACAGCTGGGGGCAGAAGGTCGTCTATAGCAAGCAGCAACAGTGAGAGACTTGTTTCTGGAAAGGTTTGATTTTTAAAAGTAGCAGCTCAAATTGTTTGGGCACAGACCTGGAAAGTATGACAGAACTCTGCAGGCTATCTCTGCAGTAGATTGCAACTCTGCTCCCTTTGGCAGTTCTATCTTGTCGGAAAATGTTATAGTTAGAAATTTCAGGGTTTTTGGTGGCCTTCCTAAGCCAGGATTCAGACACGGCTAGGACATCCGGGTTGGCAGAGTTATCTAAAGCAGTGAATAAAACAAACTTAGGGAGGAGGCTTCTAATGTTAACAAGCATGAAACCAAGGCTTTTACGGTTACAGAAGTCAACAAATGAGAGCGCCTGGTGAATGGGCACTGCAGGGCCAGCTAGGCACTGCAGGGCCTGGATTAACCTCGACATCACCAGAGGAACAGAGGAGGAGTAGGATAAGGGTATGGCTAAAGGGTATAAGAACTGGTCGTCTGGTGCGTTCGGAACAGAGAGTAGAAGGAGCAGGTTTCTGGGTGTGGAAGAATAGATTCAAGGCATAATGTACAGACTAGGGTATGGTAGGATGTGAATACAGTGGAGGTAAACCTAGGCATTGAGTGTGGTGAGACACCATTTAAACCAGGTGAGGTCACCGCATGTGTTTGAGCTGGAACAAGCTAGCTAGCTAAGGCATATTGAGCAGGGCTGGAGGCTCTAGAATGAAATAAGACAATATTGACATTAGGGAGAGGCATGCATAGCCGAGTGATCATGGGGTCTAGTGAGTAGCTAGGCAGGCTGGAGACACAGCGATTCAGACAGCTAGCGGGCCGGGGCTAGCAGGCTAGCAGAAGGGCCTTAGGAGGACGTCACGACGGAAGAGTCAGTTGTAGCCCCCTCGGGCAGTTACGTCAGCAGACCAGTCGTGATGGATCAGCAGGGCTCTGTGTAGTTAAAGGGTCCAGGCCAATTGGCAAAATAGGTATTGTAGCCCAAGAAAATTGGCTGATGGACCTCTTCAGCTAACAGTCCGACAGCTTCTAGTTTCTCATTTCCACTTGAACATTTCTGACTTGATTTGCCCTAATGAAAAATGCATCAACCCTTATAAAAATGCCCTGACTACTAAGTATTTTTTAAACCTCCAGCTTTGGGATGTCAATGTGTACTTCATACGTTCATAATCAGTTTTTACCTCAAATAGCCACAAAATCCCTAGTTTAAAAGCGACTGTTTTTCTGGAAGCTGTGCTGCACTATTTTTCCTACGTTTTTCCCCATGTGGGCCAGCCCCCCTAGCAATTTGAGTTCTAATCAATGAGATTCAACCCCTCGCCATTTGAGTGACAGCTAGCAAGATGCACAAACAGCCAGGTAAGAGAGGGAGCAATGACTTAGTGCACATATCGGCACATTTGTGACGTAGTACACCATTTTCGGGACTTTTGACTCGTGAGTGCTACTTTCAGAACTACTGGCTAAAAAGTATACAAAATCCCCAGAGAATCTTTTTTAATTATAATCCACATAATATTTCACATTTCCTGTTATTTTCCTGCTGTGAGAAACTGTTCAAATTAAGATAGTAAATCTGTACTTTACAGCACATTCTATACCTCCTACTGTATATTTTTTCAGGACATTTGGTATTTTACTCTTACTTTTATTTATCGACCCTTTTCAAACGCTTATGGCTTGGTCATGACAGAGAATTCACACCTGGGATTTCTCACACGGTGCCACGTTTGAGTTCCGGATGATTCCGTTCATTTCCACTCTCTAGATGTAGACGACAGCGGATATGTAACTAAACGGATGAACCTACGGAAGAACAGGGTCCAGTGGCACAGTAATAGTCTGTGTCCTCTTAATGAGTGGGCAGTCATCACTCTGCAGTTCCATGCTCTTCCACAGGTGGGGTAGAATCCGGGGGAACCCACCCAGATGCGTCCTTGTCACAGCTTTTGTGGGTATTGTGTCCGGGGGCACTCGCCGTTGGTATGTATAAATCTCACATAAATGGAACTTTCGCGCACAACACGCAACACAATTACCCCATAGTGTGTCATCAGAGGAAGTACAAGGGAAGCACACATGTTCAGAAACCACACAGTCTGAAGTATATTGAACAACTCACCATAAACATGGGGGACCTCTGTGGAAAGAGGGTTTGTTTGTGCAATGTGGAAGCAGATGTGTTAGTCAGTGCAATACTTCTTAGTCAATGCTGTATGTTGTAGACAGCCATTTCCTCTGACCACCTGATTAGCCCTGAGACCCTGCTTTGCTCAATCTGCACAGGCATTTCAACTTCTCTTTTCTGTAAGAGAAACACAAAATACATGGTCTTGCATTTAATCTAGCCACTGCTAGCAATTTCCCTGTCTCTCATTAACACCATGCCTTGGTCAGTATACTGTAGATAACAGGTCTATGTTATTTTGTATCTGTTGCCCTGTCTACTCTGCAGGGTAAATAGCGATGGAAGTCCATCCTATCCCTGGGTGCCCTCTGACATCCGTGAGAAGAACCCCCTTTGCGAGGATGGATACGGGGAGGAGAGGGGAGGGGAGTGATGCTGTCAGGGACACAACTTGACCCGGGGCCTTGTTGTGGCGCTGCTTTTCTGAGGGGGCCGCAGCACACTCTAATCACCCTGCCTCGCCACTTATCGAGCTGACAGCCATGGCGCCAGGCTGGAGAGAGGAGCAGAGCGAGCACTATGTGAGGGAGAGAAGGTGGGAGAGAGGTTGAGAGGAAGGGAGGGAGAGGTTAGGCAGGGAAAGAGGGAGAGGGGAGAGAGAGAGAGGTGAGAGAGTGAGAGAGAGAGAGAGAGAGAGAGAGAGAAAGAGAGAGAGAGAGAGAGAGAGAAAGAGAGAGAGAGAGAGAGAGAGAGAGAGAGAGAGAGGTGAGAGAGAGAGAGAGAGAGAGAGAGAGAGAGAGAGAGAGAGAGAGAGAGAAAGAAACAGAAAAGGCTTCGCTATCTTCCTTTTATTCCTTCTCAGAAGCGATACCCCACAATCTCGTTTTTATTGATTGTTTTGGGAATGTTGGATTGCTGCTAATGGTCACCTTTCTTGCCTTTCTACCAGCGACGTCATTTCAGCTAAACATTTCAGCTTAACCTGTTCTCCAAATGCAATTTGGAGAACAGCAAAAACAAGCAACATTTACTTCACCCATCATCACCTTGGCTGCTATAGCTTAATTCACCTCAGCTGATAGGCGACTTAACATTCTACAAACGCGCTCAGCACTGGGACTAGCCATAAGCGGTATACCACAGCCATCTTCCACCTCTGCACTGTTTTGAAAGAAAAGTTGGGCTGTTCCCTGCAGCTCGGTCGATGTGCTCTCAGCCACACCTCAGTGGTCTCAGCCAGCCAGGCAAATAGCCTTCCTGTCAGCTCTGAGCCGCCCACATGGTCCTAAAGCCATCCCTCTAATTCCACTAAACAGCATTGGCCTTTAAATCATGATTGCAATGATTTTAGTAGCCTATTTTACATTTTTGTGTTGTGCTAGGGCAAGGGGGGGGGGGGGGGGGGGGGCAACGTACGATCCGCAGGCCATATCCGGCCCAACGCCACTTCAGTTCGGCCTGCGAGACATAAAAATTATTATATTATCTCCCCACTTTCATGCTATCCATCCAATTGGCAGTTGAGTCTTGTCCCATCGCTGCAACAGTGAACAGTGGACTCGGGAGAGGCAAACTATGCATCCTCCGAAACACGACCCAGTCAAGCCGCACACAATGCCCACTTAACCCGGAAGCCAGCCGCACCAATGTGTTGGAGGAAACACCGTACACCTGGCAACCGTGTCAGCATGCATGCGCCCGGCCCGCCACAGGAGTCGCTAGAGTGCGATGGAACATGAAGTCTCGGCCTGCCAAACCCTCTCCTAACCCGGACGACGCTGGGCCAATTGCGCATCGCCTCATGGGTCTCCCAGTCATGGACCTCCCAGTCATGGACAGCTGTGACACAGCTTGGGATCGAACCCAGGTCTGTAGTGAGTCCTCAAGCACTGTGATGCAGTGCCTTAGACCACTGCGCCACTTGGGAGGCTCCTGCAAATTTATTTTAACAAACAATTGTTCCCCCTCAAAAATGAGGTCCTCCAATGAATTTTAAAATCCCGATGTGGCCCTCGAGCCAAGAAGTGTGCCCACCCCTGTGCTAGGGTTTGGCGACTGCCATACTCTGCCATACCCAATCTGCCATTCCCTGCTTTCTACTTCTCACTGCTACCACAGAACATTATTTAAACAGCTGTTGTTCATTTTCCTATTATCTCACTTTCAATTGCCCCTAAAATACAGGGCCATTCTATCTTGGTTTTCTTTTTAACTTAATACAAGAAGTTACAGTAAAACAGAGTTCCATCCAAATAATATACTCTAATCAGGTCTATTACCAGGCTTGAAAAACCCCCATTGTGAAGTAATTCCTTCACAGACAGCTCATCTCTCTCTCTCTCGCTCTCTCTCTCTCTCTCTCTCTCTCTCTCTCTATTCCACCCCCCTCTCTTGTACTCTCTGAACCTCCCCTCTCTATCTCTCTCTCTCTTTCTACCCTTCCTCTCTCCCTCCCTCTCTCTAGGAGCCCTCAGGTACTTATCTAATTAGCTGGGGGAAAGGCTAAATTATAGATGGCTCCCTAAATCATGCAGAGGGGGCCCTAATGTCTGCCATGTAAGGGAACACAGGAGGTATATGGGATCAGTGTGATAATGTGCCTCCCTAATTCTCGACATGTCAGGCACCATTATTCACCCAGGGGAGGACACGGGTCCAGAGCACTGGTAATATGGCACCCTTCCCCCCACCTCTGCACCCCTGCTTCCTCACCACTGACACTGTGGAAGAAAGAGGAGGGGTATGTTCTTTTGGGTGATATTAGTGTGAGATTAGACAAAAGAGAGGGATGTTTGAGTATGAAAGACTGATTATTGAGTATGAAAGACTGATTATTGAGTATGAAAGACTGATAATTGAGTATGAAAGACTGATAATTGATAATCAAATGGAGCAGATGAAGAGGCAAAATTATGTATATATATATATATATATATATATATAGTTTACTGTATATTCACGTTTATTTATTGGTCTGAGATCCTTAGGGTATGAGCATCTATAAATTCCTGCGTTCCGTCAAATATTTATCTCCCTTGTCGCTTCATTGAAATTCACTCCGTGCCCCGGAATTTGATTAGACGAACATAAATCTTCCTGTATAGCCAGTGACCACCACGATGCTATCCCATCGGTGGGATTTGACATCTGATGGCTGTTTCACCTCTCTCCTGCTATTCTCAGCAGCTGGAAACGATTTCATTTTCATCTTCGGGTTGTAAACACAGCAGACGCGGATGAAAAGTCAACACACACCAATTCCCCACATCTGCAATAGGTGCTGGGACTGAGGGAGTAGATCATTGTCCTACTATGGATAATATTTAACTAGCCCGGCGACCAAAACGCATCTGTATTGTCTTCCTTTGTTTACTGGTATTTGTCTATTTTCCTGCATTCTTTGAGTTCCAAAAGGATCTCCAACGGGGCCAATAGAGCTGCCCTAGTGACCCCGTTTTTTGGCAGCAGTGCATATTGAAGCTGGAAAGCAAAACAAATCTGGGTTTTATGTAACCACTTGGACTAATATTTGTGGACACTGACTCCTCCAAGCCTCCAGAACTGGAGTTTTCCTTCCCCATTAGTGCTCTAGGTATTCCTGATAGTGCTATTCATAGGCACTGATTCTCCTTGTGAAATATGAGATGAGAAAAGGCTCTGGGTTTATGGGATACAGAGCCAAGCCTTCACATTTATTGTCATTTATGATTATTTATATTGAGGAAACACAGGACACCCCCGGAGATCAGATGGTTGGAGCCAGACAGCCAATAATGTTAACAGGATGGTCCATTGTACCGTGTGGGACGGGAATGTAAAGGCTTTTGGAAGACAAACATAGGGAGAGACATGAAATGTGCTCCTTCAGGCAATGTCTCATCATTGGATTTCTAAAACTGACACAGAAACATAAAGAATAAAGGTATACTTCAAGCGTCAAGCATGTTGACTGGTTAATAGATTAGACACCAATGTCTTTTAACAGAAAAAGTTACTGGAGAGACCCATGACTGAAAAAAAATCAAATAAAACTATACCAAGACAGGGGAGGGAGGGGGGGGGTGAGAGGAGAGGAGAAGCTCTCCTTAACATTGTTAATCTGGTCCGCCGCTCCCCCCTCTGTTTCAATCAACAAAATTACTTTTTTGTTCAATTAACAATAACTCACGCTTAACTGAATAAAGTTTATTACACAATCAAAGCGGGTGAGCGAAACAGAGAGTGGGGGGGGGGGGGGGGGGGGGGGGGGGGAGTGCTCCTGCAATGAGCTTAAATACTGCGAGTGGGTGCATTAGTGCATTAGCATTAGCAACTCCCATTGGCGGGGGTGTCAAGCGGGATGATCCGGGTGACCCACCCCAGGCTTAGGGCGTGACGACTGGGGAAGGCAGGGGTTGTCGAGGGTGGTGGGCGCACGGGGGGTGGATGTTGCTAAGGGGTGTCATGAATGTCATCGCATTGTCTGCCCTATATCCTTCCCTTCAGGCAACAGCTTGCATCACACCGATTAAGCCCCAACACACATCCAGACAATAGAACAACAGCATTTGGCCACGTTTTCTTCCATCCCAACCGTGGCAGGGATGGATATGATTGTGTGGATGCACACACTGTGCCACTGCCTAAGCTTTGAAAATGTGAAATATGGCACCGCACAGCTATAAGTGGTTTTCATTTCAACAATAAGCCCGTCGCCGTTGACTCTGTCTGCATCGCCTCGTCTTTCTTTGTTCTGCTCCCCCCCCCCCTCTCTCTATCTCACTCTCTCCCCTAACTGAAATGATTTATGCTTCCACAATTATTGGGTAATCTCCACTGTCATTACTCTTAACATCTGCTCTGTCACAATGCTAAGGGCTTTTGGCTGTGGTTGGCTATGGTTATTGTATGTGCTTACATCTGCATGATGGGGAGAGACATTTTCTCTCCCCTCAGTTGTGTGTTATATGAGTATGAATAGTAGGGGTCATTTGTTTGGGCTGGCTGTGGCAGTAGGCCACTGTTGCAGGGTTGGAGGGTTTTTAGAGGCGGAGTCATGGAGTTAGTGCAACACTGCATGGGAGAGGCGGAGTCATGGAATTAGTGCAACACTGCATGGGAACCTCTGGAGGTTCAAAAGGTCATTCGTTTGAAGACAACCGTGAGGGAAAGGTCAGGAAAGGTCAACAAGTGACAGGTCCTTCAATGGGGGAGATTAGGCAGAGTTTAACACTCACTTTTAGGGGGCAATGTTATTGGTAGTGGCCCACAGCTAATAGAGCAAATAGTATGATTACTGACAAAAAGCCGCACGCACGCACACACACACACACACACCACATGCACGCACACGCACGCACACACACACACACACCACATGCACGCACACGCACGCACACGCACGCACACACCACATGCACGCACACGCACGCACACACACACACACACCACATGCACGCACACGCACGCACACACACACACACACCACATGCACGCACACGCACGCACACACACACACACACACACACACACACACACACACACACACACACACACCACACGCATGCACACGCACACGCACACACACACACACACACACACACACACACACACACACACACCACACACACACACACACACACACACACACACACACACACACACACACACACACACACACACACACACACACACACCCACAGCACTGAGGCAATAGGCTGTCACATTAATTTGCCTTTGTATAGAATGCGAATGATGCTGTAAAAACCAGAAAACAGTCAGTCTAACCTTTCCCCAATACTGAGATAAACTGTCAAAGATTTCCATCAGATTACCGGCTCTATTTTCCATTGTTTGTGTTGGCCCCCTCGTTTGCCTGCGCTATTTTCCCCTGCCTGCTGAGAAAATGGATTCAAATAACCACAGACAGCTCTGTTCACAATGAATAAGCTTCTAATTCCCACCTTGATTCAACTTTCTTAGGTGGCCTATATGCCCTTCATTTAATAACAGTAGTCATTTGTTACTATTTTATATGGGGTCATAACACACAGTCATAACATGTCATAATATGTCACAACAAGTGACATAACTTTTCATAACCTGTGATAATATGGTCATAAACACAGTCATTAAGCATACTGTATTTAGATATGTTGTGACATACACTGCGCTATTTTATGGCTGGTTATGACACCTACATAATAGCGTTAAAATCCACAAAACCTACCACACAAGGCAAAACATTCCATTACACAATAGCCTACCTGTCAACAGTATGTTTATGTTATATATATATATATATATATATATATTTTTAACTGACTATATTAAAATATCATTGTAATTGTGCACACATTGATGTCAGACATGCACCTACATCAATGCTCTGTTGCTGATGACTGGGATGTACGCAGGCACAGATATGAGGAGCAGGACAAGACACCCTCTATGTGACTGATGACTGATATAAGGACATGTACGTGATAGGCCTATCTGGCTCATGTGATGATGATGGTCAATATGCTTCTAGACAGAGTAATACATGTATTTTCCAAGTCCAAGTAAAGTGACACAGAATGGTCATAATGCTTCGTGACTGTCACGCCCTGACCTTAGAGAGATGTTTTATTTCTCTATTTGGTTAGGTCAGGGTGTGATGTGGGGTGGGCATTCTATGTTTTATTTTTTATGTTTCTTTATTTCTACGTTTTGGCCGGGTATGGTTCTCAATCATGGACAGCTGTCTATTGTTGTCTCTGATTGGGAATCATACTTAGGCAGCCCTTTTTCCCTCCTTTCAGTGTGGGTAGTTGACTTTGTTAAGAGGCATTATAGCCCAAGTTAAGCTTCACGGTCGTGTCCTTGTTTTGCTGGCTACATAAAAGGAATATGTACGCTCACCACACTGCACTTTGGTCCATTTTTTACGACGCTAGTGACAGTGTCACTAAGTGTATTTTCTTAGTCTAAGTAATGTGAGAAGAGAATGGTCATAATTCTTCAAGAAAATGACTTAAAATATGATGGAAAAAAAACACGACTGTAAAATAATTCATTACAACGACAACAACAAAGGATTTAAGAAACAAACTTTCAAATGAAAGGACATTTCTTGGCAGGGAAAAAAACGAATTGGAATAAATGTGGTGGTTTGACACTCTTATGTAGGTGTCATAACCAGCCATAAAATAACGCAATGTAGGTCATAACAGTTGTAAATATACGGGTCATGAGAAGATATGTCATAACTTGTCTTGTGTCAAGTAAAGGGTTACCATGGTGTTACTATATTACGATAGCATTAACAAAACCCACAAATAAATGACCCTTGTTTGACATTAAAGTACTTCTGAGTTTCTTCATAAGATAAGAGTTCCAAATGATTCCCTGTCTCACAGTAACAACAAAACAAATCCCCAAGACTCTTGACTGAGACTCCTAAGACATTATTGTATTTTTTAGAAACAAGGGCAATTTGTGTGCCATATGTGTGCCAAACTGTGCCATATCTTGCACACTCTGGTCCTGTGTCCATGCTGCTTTACATAGTGGACCCCAGTGGGACCAGGGGACATGGTGACACATAATGACACGGGTCCAGAGGGCTGTGTGATTGAGATGGACGACCTGTTTGTGTCATCCATTCTGTCAGTGTGATGGGGGAACACATTGTGACCCTGCTACTGGGACACAAGAGGCCAGGCTGGCAAAGAGATAAACGATGATTAAAGACACAGGGACTGAATGGGAAAATGTGGATTAATGAAGCACAAATGAAATTAATAACCATGCTATCCCAACAGAAAAAGGGGACGAAATGAGAATATGTCGAGGGGATATGGGACGAGGAGGCTTGTCTGGTTGTTTTGGTTTCAAGGTGACAGGGAACAAAAAGTTACGCCTCATAACCTAGATAGTGAGAGTGGTGGCACTACAATGTCCTTTGCAGCACAACGTTTCTGTCTCGCACCAGATGCGATGATATATTTATCTCATGTCATTGCTAACATGCATGCATAAATAAGACCCTATAGATGCCAAGTCTTGGTCATGATATGGTTTCATTATTTTATTTTTATGTTTACACTTTATTATGACGCTGTTAAGACATTTAGCTCAAATAAAGTGTTACCTGAGCTTTTACATACCCCTTTATGTCGTGTGATCACTGCTTATAAAATATTTGTGACACATTTATGTAGTGTTTATGTAGTTGTAGTTTGTTTAAACTTAAAAAGCCTTTTTGTTGTGTTTTTTTAAATATTTTTTTAGGTATGATGAAATGCCAACCGCTTACTGTATGTTGCATTTCACAGTGTGAGAGGAAAACAGTTGCTGGAGGATGGGAACGACTTGTGCCACGTATTGATTGCACCACCTGCTTGTCATTCGCTGTTTCTTGCTGCCGTCGCTGTATTCCTCCTCACGCACCTGTACCGCGGCTCGGCTAATTAGCATTTCTACTCGTTAACTTTCCGCTCGTTCTGATGCAGCTGGAAATCAGTCATTAATGGGTGGGTGACCCCATAGTACCTCTTTAGTCCACCCTGGTTAGGTATTAAAGGAGCCTGCGGTCTGTTGTGTTGTGGTTATGGGTATTTCATGGTAGGAACTGTAAGATCACTAGACCAGATTGGAAAACCAAGGGCGTAACAGTGTCTTAAACATTGGGGTGGCAGGTTTAGGGGCCCTCCCCCAGATTTATGGTGTGCTGATTTATAGCTAATTTCCTGCAATGGAATCAACTGTTGAACACACATTGATCTGGCTGAGAATTGTCGTCTCCTATTGTTTCACATGGAATGGGATGAGCTCCAGTTCTATTCAATGTAGAATACTGATATGTACAACCCCTGAAGACCCCAGTTAGTTATAGGTTAATGAGGACATCATGGTAGGCTTAGGTCTTGTGTTCATCTAATGATTTTGTGGATAAACAAGTACATTCTTCTGGATGATCTGACAAGAGAGTGCTAAAACACATTTACTGAAAGCTCATCTAGCCACTTTGGAGTGGTTATTAATGTAAATGGTAATATGTTTTGATGATTCTGATTGCATTACAAAATGATCCTGTATTATTGCACAGTTGGTGTGTGATAGAGAGAGGGGGGGAAACAGATAGGGAGATGAGATATAGTTCACAGAGTGCATTTCTGTGAAAACAGGGGAGCGGGGACTGTGCTTTACAGAGACGTCAGCGGGGGGGAGAGAACGATGAGTACATGCTAGTCCCCTTCACAGGAGAGATCGCTCCAACCCAAGTCACATGACAATGGAAGTGATGCAGATACCATTCTTTCAGGCCCCAGGTGGCTTTGGAGGAGCCCATTTCCCCCCTAGAGGAGGCAGGTGTGGGCCAGACTCAAGGGTCCTACTGCAACAATGACAGGCAGATGAGTTCCACAAGCTGAGAGGGCCTGGAACCAACTAGGTGCTAACACTGGCATAAAATAGATAATAAAAAGAACTTATCTTCGCCCTCATGGGATAGATGTTTAGTGGGATATGAGACAATGCAGTTCTTACTGAATTGTTGAACAGGTGAGGTACTCAACATTGTCTCTGTCAACAACAGCATGAAGTGCCCAGCACCACTCTAAACAGCCCAGTGTTTTGGCCCAATCAGGATGCTGAGAGTGGAGAGTTTTTCCACTCACTTGTAGTAGACACACCGACACTGTTTCTATCCCAATTCTAGCCACTATTCCCCTACAACACACTCTTACGGTGTTTCAATGCAATGTGAGGGTTTAGTTCACAATGCTACTATAGTTCTGTGTTTTTTGGAGACTAGTCCTTGGGCTAAAATAGATCCTCATAAAATCAGAATTCAAATCACTATATTGTCATTTTGGGAACATCAACAGTGTGCAGGTCATTATAGTTGCGCTGGTTGGCGCAATGCTAAATAAAAATTTCCCTACCATCATCAATATCTAAAACAATATGACATCAATGTCGATCAACATTTGCTAATCAACTTGATTGGAGGTACACAACACTCTTACGCCTCTCATCATGATCCGTCCGGTCGTTACCGAGAACCACTATACTGGAATTTTGACAGGGTCGTTAGCATTAGGGTTGTCAGACAATTTTTTGCCCAAACCTTGCTCAAATTCTAGACATTTGATTAAAATGAGGCCACAGCATCCATAAAGTGACCATTAGACTGAGATCCATTTGGACTGAATAAGCATGTAGGTGCAACCGTTTTTTTAAATTCAAATCACAATTTATCACTCTCAAGTGCATTTCTGCCCAATAAAAACCAACAATGTGCAACCATTTTGTAGCATTTCTGACAATGCTAACATCTTTTCAGCCGAATCTAAAATTTGGTTGAAACGTTCTGAAAACCAGGTCAAGTAACTTGGTTGCTGCGCAATAGTAGCAGATAGCTAGAAGAGTGGCAGCTGTGGCTAGCCAGCTAACACCAGTTGGAAGAGAAGCAAAAGGAAGGTAGCTAGCTAGGTATATTTTTCTATGAAAGGTTTAACATATGGCTGGAGTCATCTGTGTAAACTGCTGACCTGGACATTTGCGTGTAATCAGAGCACAAACAAGGAAGCTAGCGAACATCCTTGGCTGCTATTATAACTAACCAGTTATATACACCAAACTGCCACAATGCTAATTTATTAAAACATGCACACACCAGACAGATGCGTCGCTGTTAGAAGATCCAAAGCAAATTCTATCCCTTACCTTATGAATTAATTCAGTCTGCTTCCTCCTCTATCAATGTCATTTTCTTCTTGTCATTATAAACAACATTTTCACTGTCTGATCAACAGTGTCAAGTTACATTTCAATGTGTTCCTGAAAACCAGAAGTCGCCATCCACAAGTAAAAAGTAGCAGGTAAGACAGTAACATCATAACGATCATTGCTTGCTTGCACGTCCTCTGCACAGTCAAAAGAAAACGCAACGCTTGCTAGCGAACTTGGCTATGTGATAAAAATAAAATATTTTCAACACATCAACTGTTTTAGACAACAACAAAAAATATATAATTTTACCAAGCAAGAGAAATAAAGGTTCAATCAGTACTGAGTGAATGAAAAACTAAAACATTTAGGAACGAACGAGTGCTGTCATCACCAGACTATCCATTTAAATAGAGTGTCATGCTGACATATCTACAGTGGGGAGAACAAGTATTTGATACACTGCCGATGTTGCAGGTTTTCCTACTTACAAAGCATGTAGAGGTCTGTAATTTTTTATCATAGGTACACTTCAACTGTGAGAGACAGAATCTAAAACAAAAATCCAGAAAATCACATTGTATGATTTTTAAGAAATTAATTTGCATTTTATTGCATGACATAAGTATTTGATACATCAGAAAAGCAGAACTTAATATTTGCTACAGAAACCTTTGTTTGCAATTACAGAGATCATACGTTTCCTGTAGTTCTTGACCAGGTTTGCACACACTGCAGCAGGGATTTTGGCCCACTCCTCCATACAGACCTTCTCCAGATCCTTCAGGTTTTGGGGCTGTCGCTGGGCAATACTGACGTTCAGCTCCCTCCAAAGATTTTCTATTGGGTTCAGGTCTGGAGACTGGCTAAGCCACTCCAGAACCTTGAGATGCTTCTTACGGAGCCACTCCTTAGTTGCCCTTAGTTACCCTGGCTGTGAGGGAAGGAGGTTGTTGGCAAAGATCTCACGATACATGGCACCATTAATCCTCCCCTCAATATGATGCAGTCGTCCTGTCCCCTTTGCAGAAAAGCATCCCCAAAGAATGATGTTTCCACCTCCATGCTTCACGGTTGGGATGGTGTTCTTGGGGTTGTACTCATCCTTCTTCTTCCTCCAAACACGGCGAGTGGAGTTTAGACCAAAAAGCTCTATTTTTGTCTCATCAGACCACATGACCTTCTCCCATTCCTCCTCTGGATCATCCAGATGGTCATTGGCAAACTTCAGACGGGCCTGGACATGCGCTGGCTTGAGCAGGGGGACCTTGCGTGCGCTGCAGGATTTTAATCCATGACGGCGTAGTTTGTTACTAATGGTTTTCTTTGAGACTGTGGTCCCAGCTCTCTTCAGGTCATTGACTCGGTCCTGCCGTGTAGTTCTGGGCTGATCCCTCACCTTCCTCATGATCATTGATGCCCCACGAGGTGAGATATTGCATGGAGCCCCAGACCGAGGGTGATTGACCGTCATCTTGAACTTCTTCCATTTTCTAATAATTGCGCCAACAGTTGTTGTCTTCTCACCAAGCTGCTTGCCTATTGTCCTGTAGCCCATCCCAGCCTTGTGCAGGTCTACAATTTTATCCCTGATGTCCTTACGCAGCTCTCTGGTCTTGGCCAGTGTGGAGAGGTTGGAGTCTGTTTGATTGAGTGTGTGGACAGGTGTCTTTTATACAGGTAACGAGTTCAAACAGGTGCAGTTGATACATGTAATGAGTGGAGAACAGGAGGGCTTCTTAAAGAAAAACTAACAGGTCTGTGAGAGCCGGAATTTCTTACTGGTTGGAATGTGATCAAATACTTATGTCATGCAATAAAATGCTAATTAATTACTTAAAAGTCATACAATGTGATTTTCTGGATTTTTGTTTTAGATTCTGTCTCTCACAGTTGAAGTATACCCATGATAAAAATTACAGACCTCTACATGCTTTGTAAGTAGGAAAACCTGCAAAATCGTCAGAGTATCAAATACTTGTTCTCCCCACAGGGTTCGTAGGGTAGCGCTTAACATCACTGTCACTACCCTGGGGTTTGAAGATCTTGGGTTTGCCTACCAGAGGGGATATTTGAACCATACTCTTTCGTTTATAGTTTTTGACCCCCCCCCTCCCCTTTCCTTTCCCGACACACACACCGTCACACATTGTGTGTGCTTATTTTCATTCATTAGGTGTCTCTTAAAAGAGCCTTTGGGTTCGTTGGGCATCATTGAGTGGCAAGGGACAGGGAGTGTGATGCGTACAAGTACTACTGCGCACATTTTGCTACTACGGAGGAGAGAGCGGTAGAGAAGACATCGTTGACCTCTGATGTCAGATGCACACCGTCCCTATGGTACATCCCAGGGACACACTGCTTAATGGTAGAGACTTGTGCTTAGGATCTCTGCAGTTGAATTGTTCAACAAACAGTTGATTACCCCGTCTCTCTATGTGCACACAAGAGCAGTGGAGCCCTACACCAATCTCCGTGCTGCAGGGAATGCCCCAGTCTGCTTAAAGAGGAACTGCCTCCTAGAACCAACTACTCTGGTTATAAATAGCATGTGGCATCGATACAAGTCAGAAACATGAATTATAGTGTCAAAATGTACTACAAAGTGTAAACAGGATAATTTTGGTCATAAATTCAGTCTTGTCCAAAACGACGGGTATGGATTTGTTGGGTATGGATTTCTTACATGCCCACTTCTGACAATAATGTCCAATTGCCCAGCTGCCATGTGTTGTGGACATGTTGTCAAGTCTGCAACACACACACACTTGCATAAGAGTGAAAATGGACTTCCATAGAGTTGGTACAAAGTTCTAATTCGTTTAACAATATGTGCAAGATGGAATGGAATAGGTTACACACAACAAACGAACAATATAATCATTTATTGCCTACCTCCCTACTCTTCTACATTTGCATAGATTTTTATTTTCTTTTCTTTTGTGTTATTGACTGTGCGTTTGTTTATGTGTAACTCTGTGTTGTTGTTTTTGTCGCACTGCTTTGCTTTATCTTGGCCAGGTCGCAGTTGTAAATGAGAACTTGTTCTCAACTGGCCTACCTGGTTAAATAAAGGTGAAATAAAAAATAAAAAAAAATATGATGGCTGTGACTGGTGTGTGGTTATTAGCTAGCTAGCTAGCTAGCTATGATACTGTGATGTAACTGTAATGTAGACGCAGGGAGTAAGACACAAGTGCAGTTGGTGAGCTTAATAACAAAGAACATGAAGACCCCCACTATGTCGGGAGTCCAGGAGGGACCTGACGGCATAGGCGATGCTCCCATCGATGTTCAGGGGAGACAGAGGGGTGTCGCGGGGGACGGCACCAGTCAGGGGACCAGGAACCACCGGCCTGAGGAGGTAGACATGAAAAGAGGGTGAGATCCGGTAGTTAGTGGGGAGCTGTAATCTATAGGATACCTCGTTGACCACCCCCAGAGGACCTTGAACGGCCCCACGAACCAGGGGCTCAGCTTCTTACAGAGCAGGCGGAGCAAGAGGTACCTGGTGGAGAGCCAGACGCGATCACCAGGATGGAACAAAGGAGCTTCATTGCGGTGGCGGTCCGCCTGCTCCTTCTGGCGGCGGATGGCGCGCTGGAGCCTCACATGGGCATCGTTCCAAACCTCCTCTGTGTGCCTGAACCACTCATCCACCTCAACAGCTTTGGTCTGGCTCGGGGTCCACTGAGCCAAGGCTGGCTGATATCCCGGGACACTGGAAGGGGGTCAGCCCGGTGGAGGAGTGATGCAGTGAATTCTGGGCGTACTCTGCCCAGGGAAGGAACCGGGCCCATGCCCCCTGCCAGTCCTGGCAGTGACTCCTAAGAAACCTCCCCAGCTCCTGGTTCATCCTCTCCACCTGCCCGTTGGACTGAATCCGGTACCCGGACGTGAGGCTGACCATGACCCCCAACTCCTCCATGAAGGCTTTCCATACCCGTGACATGAATTGGGGGCCACAGTCGGAGATTATGTCCTCCGGAAGGCCATAGTGCAAGAAGCACTGCTGGAACATTGCCTCGGCGACCTGGAGAGTGTTAGGGAGACCAGAGAGAGGGAGAAAACATCAGGCTTTAGAGAATCTGTCCACAGCAACCATAATCGTAGTGAAACCATCAGAAAAGGGGAGATCAGTGATGAAATCAATGGACAGATGAGACCACGGCCGCTGAGTCACGTGAAGGGAAAGGAGTTTCCCTGCTGGAATGTATCGGGAGATTTAGTTTGGGCACATGCGGAACAGGAATTGAAATAGCGAGCGATGTCCTGCGCCAAGGTGGGCCACCAGTATTTTCCAGAGATGGATTGAATAGTGTGGGTCATACCTGGGTGTCCAGCGATGAGGGCTGTGCACACCCAGGTCAACAGCTGATCCCTTATCCCTGTGGGAACGTAGATGTGCTCCGGAGGACAGGGAACAGGCGCAGGTTCCCTCTCCAGGGCCTGGCAAATGTCCCCATCTACTTCCCAAAACATGGGGGCAACTATTCGAAAGAGGGAATTATGGACAGGAGCAGGAACCTGAATCGTAGAAGGGACAGGGTATCGGCTTTAATGTTCTTTGAACCTAGGCAATATATCAGAGTGAAATCGAATTTAGTGAAGAAAAGGGCCCACTTTGCTTGGTGTGGGTTCAGCCGCCTCGCTGTCCATATGAACTCCAGGTTTCGATGGTCGGTGAGGATGAGAAATGGGTCCTTGGGACCCTCCAGCCAGTGTCTCCACTCCTTTAACCACTCTGGGATATGTGGGACGGTAGCGTCCCACTTGGCTAAAAGCCAGAGAAAAGCAGAGCGCCAAATTCAAATAAATTCCTATAAAAATCAAACTTTCATGACATCACACATGTAAGATAGCAAATTAAAGCTACACGTGTTGTGAATCCAGCCAACATGTCAGATAAAAAAAATTATTTTCAGCGAAAGGAAACGATGCTATTATCTGAGGATAGCACCTCCGTAAACAAAAGAGAGAAAATATATTTCAACCCTGCAGGCTCGACACAAAACGCAGAAATAAAAATATAAATCATGCCTTACCTTTGACGAGCTTCTTTTGTTGGCACTCCAATATGTCCCATAAACATCACAAATGGTACTTTTGTTCGATTAATTCCGTCCATATATATCCAAAATGTCAATTTATTTGGCGCGGTTGATCCAGAAAAACACTGGTTCCAACTTGCGCAACGTGACTAGAAAATATCTCAAAAGTTACCTGTAAACTTTGCCAAAACATTTCAAACTACTTTTGTAATACAACTTTAGGTATTTTGTAAAATAAATAATCGCTAAAATTGAAGACGGGATGATCTGTGTTCAATACAGGAAGAAAACAAACTGACGCTAGCTTTCTGGTCATGCGCCTCTATCAAACAGTACACATGAAGTGACCTTCGTTCAAGATGGCCGTACTTCTTTATTACACAAAGGAATAACCTCAACCAATTTCTAAAGACTGGTGACATCCAGTGGAAGCGGTAGGAACTGCAAGCAAGTCCCTTAGAAATCTGGATTCCCAATGAAAAACCATTGAAAAGAGAGTGACCTCAAAAAATAAAAGATCTGAATGATTTGGCCTCGGGGTTTACATACCTTCTGTTATACTCACAGACATAATTCAAACAGTACTAATAATATGCATATCTTATCTTCTGGGAATGAGTAGCAGGCAGTTGAATTTGGGCATGCTTTTCATCCAAAATTCCAAATGTTGCCCCCTATACTAGAGAAGTTAACAAGTGACATCAATAAGGGATCATAGCTTTCAGCTGGATTCACCTGGTCAGTCTATGTCATGGAAAAGCAGGTGTCCTTAATGTTTTGTATATTCAGTGTAATTTCAGCAATTGCACTCTTCTCATATAACTCTGTAGGCTAGTGACCGATTTAAAGTTTCCTCCTGGAAGAAGCGTGGTCAGTAGCTACAGAGTGGTATGACAAGATTGCCATCCTCCTGCATCTCACATCTGCCTGTATTTATTGAACTCTGCCTGCTGGACCCATGGGTTGAGGCAAACTCTGTCGTATTATGCACCTGTCCCTAACCTGTAGTACATTACATCAATAGAAGGGTCTTCATCACCCACTGGAGACCTCACCTGTAGAGCTGTGCATGTCAGTGTGTGGGTAGACAGCCACATCTTTAGAATATACCATAGAAATACAAGAGAATTCCATGCTAGTTCTGGAAAAGCTGAAGTTGTACCAAATATTGTTGTTCTCCTTGTTCTATCTGAGGTTGTACTCTATTTTCATTTGCTAGTGTAGGCATACTGTCTTTATAAGCAAATCAGTATGTGACTGACGGGCTCGATTTAGTCTTATGTACAGTACAGTAGCAACATTTGAAATAGTATTTTTGACATTGGATAGAAGTAGAGACTGAATCCTAGAAAATTGTGTATCTTACACTACAGTTGAGGAACAATGGGAAAGTAAATCTGCTTTGAAAGTTGATAAACTTGTAACCCCACTTTTGAGAAAGTGGCCCTTGTATGTTTTGGTACACCTACTGGAGAGCTCTTCTTTGTCTACTCCCATTCAGCATCGTTCACACCCTTTTTAAGCCTTAGCCCCACCCATATCTTTAAGGATAACTCTACTTCCAGACTCATATTAAGCATCTCCAATCCAAAATTAAATCTAGAATCGGCTTCCTATTTCACTCACGCTGCCAAACATACCCTCGTAAAACTGACTATCCTACCGATCCTCGACTTCATTTACAAAATAGCCT
Source organism: Oncorhynchus clarkii lewisi (assembly GCF_045791955.1). Classification (NCBI taxonomy): domain Eukaryota; kingdom Metazoa; phylum Chordata; class Actinopteri; order Salmoniformes; family Salmonidae; genus Oncorhynchus; species Oncorhynchus clarkii. The sequence continues at coordinate 9,452,109 of NC_092171.1, read as the reverse complement.
CCAACACTCTACTCCGCAAACTGGATGCAGTCTATCACAGTGCCATCCGTTTTGTCACCAAAGCCCCATATACCACCCAAAACTGCGACCTGTATGCTCTTGTTGGCTGGCCCTCGCTACATATTCATCGCCAGACCCACTGGCTCCAGGTCATCTATTTATTTGACCTTCATTTAACTAGGCTAGTCAGTTAAGAACAAATTCTTATTTTCAATGACGGCCTAGGAACAGTGTTCAGGGGCAGAACGACAGATTTGTACCTTGTCAGCTCGGGGGTTAGAACTTGCAACCTTCCAGTTACTAGTCCAACGCTCTAACCACTAGGCTACCCTGACGCCCCAAGTCTTTGCTAGGTTAAGCTCCACCTTATCTCAGCTCACTGGTCACCATAACAACACCCACCCGTAGCACGCACTCCAGCAGGTATATCTCACTGGTCATCCCCAAAGCCAACACCCACTTTGGCCACCTTTCCTTCCAGTTCTCTGCTGCCAATGACTGGAACGAATTGCAAAAATCACTGAAATTTGAGACTTATATCTCCCTCACTAACTTTAAGCATCAGCTGTCTGAGCAGCTTACCGATCGCTGCAGCTGTACATAGCCCATCTGTAAATAGCTCACCCAACTACCTACCTCATCCCCATATTGTTTTTATTGACTTGTTTTGCTCTTTTGCACACCAGTATTTCTACTTGCACATCATCATCTGCACATCTATCACTTCAGTGTTAATTTGCTAAATTGTAATTACTTCGCTACTATGGCCTATTTATTGCCTTACCTCCTTACTCCATTTGCACACACTGTATATAGACTTTTTCTGTTGTATTATTGACTGTATGTTTGTTTATCCTATGTGTAGCTCTGTGTTGTTTTTTGTCGCACTGCTTTGCTTTATCTTGGCCAGGTCGCAGTGGTAAATGAGAACTTGTTCTCAACTGGCCTACCTGGTTAAATAAAGGTGAAAGAATAAATAATAATATCGACATGTCTGTATACAGTTGTCGCAGTCACATTATAAACATTCTATTGTCGTCCAACATCAAACTTGTCATTGTCATTATGAAAAGACCGGAAAATGCAGTCACTTACAACGCCAAACTTTTTTCCAAATTAGCTCCATAATATCGACAGAACATGGCAAACGTTGTTTAGAATCAATCCTCAAGGTGTTTTTCCCATATCTATTCGATAATCTATCAGTGGTGGCGGTTGGCTTCTCATCAGAAGCAAACGGAAAAATACTGCAGCTGGAGATTACGCAATAATTGCAACGGAGGACACCAAGCGACCACCTGGTAGATGTAGTCTCTTATGGTCAATCTTCCAATGATATGCCTACAAATACGTCACAATGCTGTAGACACCTTGGGGAAAACGTGGAAAACGTAAGCTGACTCCTAGCTCCTTCACAGCCATATAAGGGGGTCATTGGCATGAGGCGGTTTCAAAAAATGCGGCACTTCCTGATTGGATTTTTATCTGGGTTTCGCCTGTAACATCAGTTCTGTGGCACTCACAGACAATATCTTTGCAGTTTTGGAAACGTCAGAGTGTTTTCTTTCCAAAGATGTCAATTATATGCATAGTCGAGCATCTTTTCGTGACAAAATATCTTGTTTAAAACGGGAGCGTTTTTCATCCAAAAATTAAAAGAGCGCCCCCTATATCGAAGAGGATAACTTACAGTTGTGAGTGTGACGAAGTCAAAGCAGGGCATTCTACCTGAGAATATTTGAACTTGTACACTGTCTCATTGACCTAACGTTATATCCTAATTTGATTTTTGGTGCAGGTCATGTTTTTCTTCATATTACCGTCTCTGGTAAACACACTATATCAAATTAAATCAAAATGTATTTGTCAAAATCACAGGATACAGAAGGTGTAAACAGTACAGTGAAATTGTTACTTGCATAGTGGAGGCTTTTGTTTAGACATGTAACCATAATCCCAACAAATAACGTTACTACCCTGCATGAATCTACCGGTAGCTAAAGCTAACCAACTAGGTTCAATGTTAGCTAGCTAGCTAATATTAGGCTATAACTAGCATTTCAAATGGCTCTGAGATATGAATAATATTACCACACAGATCATACACGAAATGTTAGCTAGCGAGCCAGCCAGCCAGCTAAATTTAGCTAGCTAGCTAACAGTGCGCTTTAACTTGCAATAAAAATGACTTTCAGACAAAATCTGAAACGTGTAATATCTGAAAATATAGCTAGCTAGATTCTCTTACCCGGATGAACTTCTTCTCCGTCTCTGTCATGGATGCCCTGGTTGCCCTTAGTTTGAAGATGTAATCTGGAGACAGGTGTTTTATACAACAGCCTTCTGTGTGTTCTCTTTTCGACTCCCTCCACATATGTGCAATCAAATGCCTTAATTTTCTCCATCTGCTTAGCTATCATGCTCTGCTTCCACCGGGCATTCCACTGATTTCAAAACTCAGTCATCTAGAAAGCTGCTTTCGAAAGAAGTACCTACACACACTGAGCAGCTCATTTTATAGACAGAAGCATGCTACATGGCAGACCAATCCGAACTCGCGGTATGTCCAGCCCATCCATTTTCTCAGTCAATCATGGCTAGTGGGAAGGTTCCTGTATTTTTTCCATGGCTAAATCAAGTAGGCTCGTAATTTAACCATTTTTTTCGTATTTACAGATGGCATACAAGTTTGTTATTAAGTCACATGAAAGTTCACATATTCCAGAAGGCATTTCTGCCAAAAAAAACCAAAAGAAAAATCCCTTCAAATGCCTCTCCTGTGAAGTAGTGATGTGCGACATACGCCTAATTTCCTGAAGTGAGTCACTTATGATAGCCTATTTACAGCAGAATTTTTTTGTCTTTGTAACACAAACACTCCCATTCATTTTTAGTTGAAGCTGGCCATGTTGGTGCAATGTCCACATGTAGCCTAAACCTGTAGGGATAGTAGTTCTGGAATTTGTCCCCCAGGAAAGATCTAACAGCGGAATAAGGGGAGATGAGACAAAACTAGCCAGTTACAGAATATTGTGTTGACAGAGTGGACTGAAGACCGGGCATTCAACACAAAGTTGTTGATATACAGTGCCTTGCGAAAGTATTCGGCCCCCTTGAACTTTGCGACCTTTTGCCACATTTCAGGCTTCAAACATAAAGATATAAAACTGAATTTTTTTGTGAAGAAAATTATTCAGCCCCTTTACTTTCAGTGCAGCAAACTCTCTCCAGAAGTTCAGTGAGGATCTCTGAATGATCCAATGTTGACCTAAATGACTAATGATGATAAATACAATCCACCTGTGTGTAATCAAGTCTCCGTATAAATGCACCTGCACTGTGATAGTCTCAGAGGTCCGTTAAAAGCGCAGAGAGCATCATGAAGAACAAGGAACACACCAGGCAGGTCCGAGATACTGTTGTGAAGAAGTTTAAAGCCGGATTTGGATACAAAAAGATTTCCCAAGCTTTAAACATCCCAAGGAGCACTGTGCAAGCGATAATATTGAAATGGAAGGAGTATCAGACCACTGCAAATCTACCAAGACCTGGCCGTCCCTCTAAACTTTCAGCTCATACAAGGAGAAGACTGATCAGAGATGCAGCCAAGAGGCCCATGATCACTCTGGATGAACTGTAGAGATCTACAGCTGAGGTGGGAGACTCTGTCCATAGGACAACAATCAGTCGTATATTGCACAAATCTGGCCTTTATGGAAGAGTGGCAAGAAGAAAGCCATTTCTTAAAGATATCCATAAAAAGTGTTGTTTAAAGTTTGCCACAAGCCACCTGGGAGACACACCAAACATGTGGAAGAAGGTGCTCTGGTCAGATGAAACCAAAATTGAACTTTTTGGCAACAATGCAAAACGTTATGTTTGGCGTAAAAGCAACACAGCTGAACACACCATCCCCACTGTCAAACATGGTGGTGGCAGCATCATGGTTTGGGCCTGCTTTTCTTCAGCAGGGACAGGGAAGATGGTTAAAATTGATGGGAAGATGGATGGAGCCAAATACAGGACCATTCTGGAAGAAAACCTGATGGAGTCTGCAAAAGACCTGAGACTGGGACGGAGATTTGTCTTCCAACAAGACAATGATCCAAAACATAAAGCAAAATCTACAATGGAATGGTTCAAAAATAAACATATCCAGGTGTTAGAATGGCCAATCGAGAATCTGTGGAAAGAACTGAAAACTGCTGTTCACAAATGCTCTCCATCCAACCTCACTGAGCTCGAGCTGTTTTGCAAGGAGGAATGGGAAAAAATTTCAGTCTCTCGATGTGCAAAACTGATAGAGACATACCCCAAGCGACTTACAGCTGTAATCGCAGCAAAAGGTGGCGCTACAAAGTATTAACTTAAGGGGGCTGAATAATTTTGCACGCCCAATTTTTCAGTTTTTGATTTGTTAAAAAAGTTTGAAATATCCTATAAATGTCGTTCCACTTCATGATTATGTCCCACTTGTTGTTGATTCTTCACAAAAAAATACAGTTTTATATCTTTATGTTTGAAGCCTGAAATGTGGCAAAAGGTCGCAAAGTTCAAGGGGGCCGAATACTTTCGCAAGGCACTGTACTTCCAACAAAGTGTAGGCTGGTTGCTTAGGACTCAAATGTTCACAAACAGCCTAATTCATACTCTTCAGAGGAGTCATTTACTACAGTATCCTGCTATTAAAATGTGTATATTTATATATTTATATATCAGATTTTTAGATATAGTCCTATTGTAAAATGTTATTATTATAGTGTCATCTTTATTGCAAAAATAAATACAAATACACACAACATTAAGCGACAGTTAATTGTTAATTGCTCAGCACAGCAATTGATAAAACAAGGACCATGTTTGAAAAACAAGTGGTTCTGAGCTTATGTCAACATTACACAGGTAAACTAACGGTTACAGACATCAGGAAGGCAGACATGCTCTAGAGACCTCTATATCTATATGAGTGACTGTGTTGAGCACACCACCACTTGTTGTCATGTTGGGTACTTACTGACCAAAAAAAGATGTTATGAAATGTACATAATTTCTTTTTCAATGACATGTATTGTTAAAATAAAGGTTTAATCAAATACAGGCAGACTCCACAGTACTACAAGACAAAACAGCTCACTCAATCAAGCCTGATGGTGTTCTAAGTATAAAAGCAAAGCTATCTTTCATACAATAAAAATATACTGAAAAGGTAGTGGAATGGGGTTAATGTCAGTGTGGGGTGGGAAGAATGCAATACATGACCTTGTATGCGATACAAATCACATTATTGTCACGGCTGGCTGAAGGACTGGACCAAGGTGCAGCATGGTAAGTGTACATTTTCTCTTTATTAAAAATGACGCCGACAAAACAAAGAACACAACCAAACCGTGACGCTTTGGGTTATGTGCCCTGAACAAAGTCAAAGTTAACTTCCCACAAAACAGGTGTGGGGGGAGGTACCTAAGTATGGTTCTCAATCAGAGACAACGATAGACTCCGCCTCCGATTGAGGACCACACCCGGCCAAACACATAGAAATAGAAAATCATAGAACATAGACTGCCCACCCAAATCACACCCTGACCAAACCAAAATAGAGACATAAAAACGCTCTCTACGGTCAGGGCGCGACAATTATTTTGGGAGCACCTCCTCTAAGAGCATGAATTAGGGTGTTTGAGAAGATTTGAATCCTAAGCAACCTGCCTACACGTTGTTGGAATCACAATAGACCGACATAGCTACTGTCGTAGGTCAAAGCTGTCTGCTGGAAAACCTTGGTAGAGCATGGGTGAAGTACGCATTCTGGTGCTCATGTGGATTTCCTAGCTTTTTCGGCTTCAGACCAAAGCCTACTTCTCAATGAAAATATAAGGAGCTTGGTGTGGATGTATCACCGGAGGGTCTGGAGCGATGCCATCGGCTTGAAACATAAGAAAGCTAAATACCCTTGCATGGTAATCTTTAAGCTGTCAAACTATCAGACCAAAGTCAACATTCTGAAGGCACAGGGGGAAAGGAGATCAAAATCTATGGTCAGTCCATTCGATTCGTCCAGGATCTGTCTGCTAAGCTAAGGAAAAAAATACAAGCAATTCGATCAGACAGTCATTGGAGGAAAAAAGGAATTAAGTATCAACTCTGATTCCCAGCAGTGCTGTGGGTATGTAAGGGAACACATATGATGGAGTTTACAAGCGCAGATGAAGCCCTGAACAGGCTGCAGGAAACCTTTCCAGTTGAAAGAGAGCCCAGTGCCCTGAGGAGAGGTAGAAGCTGAAAAATAGACGAGCACACTAGGTTACATACAGTGATGCCCAGGATCATAAGTTGAGGGTGTTAGCGGGTGTATGTGTGGGTAATTGTCTGTGCATATCAATGGGAGAGTGAAGGAGGGTGAATATGAATGTGTAGGAGGGCGGGAGAGAATGGGTGTGCGGAGGCATAGGATATATGTTGTGTGTGAATGAAGGAGAATGGATGAGTAAGTAGACATACAGAGGGGTGTAAATGTGTCTGAGAAGAATGGAGGGGGGAGTTGACAGAGGTTGGGATAAATTTGGCCTGGGTGGGTAAGAGAGAGCAAGGATGGGAGGGGGTGATAAGCTTGGTGTTTGGGGGGTGGTGCAAGCTTGGATTGGGTGGGCAAGGGTGAGCAAAGATGGGAGGTAGGGATGGATGTGGTTTGGGAGAGAGAGAGAGAAGGAAGGACTTAAATATGCTAAAATGTAATTTTTATTTTTAATTGTTATTTTTTTATGACGTTGTAAAATGAATAAGACTTCTGGACAGATTAGGAAAGGATGTCGAATCATTATTATCCCTTGTTTGTCATTACAACTCAGATTTAATGGTGGTTATTGTTGAGAATGGAGAGGGGCTATATCCGGGGGATTGGGATGGGGTGACAGAGGGCAACAGGCACTTATCTGAGGTGTGCGTGGGGCCTCCCCTCATCCCATTTCAGTCTCACTATACTTCTATACTATGCTATACTTACACTATACTAATTAAAAGGTAATACAAACAACCACAGTACATAAGTGGCAGCATTTCTTCAAATGTATATTCAATGTATGTACAGTGTATTTTGGTACATGAAGAGAGGAGTCAGAGCTAAAAACAAAGTCCCAAAAAAGCATAGCGCATCAGGTACAAAGACGTACTTTGCTTTTTGTTATTTTTCATATTTTTTTTTATGTCTGCTCAGCCCACATGCCCACATGCTCAAAATATATGTAATGTATACAATAACTATGTATGTATACTATGATCCTTCCATTCTATGGAATGCCCACTGCCCTCATATGACATGTCTACTATAATGTTTTACTTGTATCTTCAATGATAGACGGAACAGATAAGGTTAACTTTGATTCTAGTCAAGTAAAGACCAACAAAGTTCAACTGATCACATGGAATGTGCACAACCTCCATGATAAGGAAAAAAGGCATATGGTTCTCTAACACTTAAAGAGATTGTCAGCAAATGTGGTTTCTTGCAAGAGTTACATTTAGAAAAAGGAGAAATTGAACGTTTAAAGAGGAGCTGAGTTGGAGAGGCCTATGCGGCCACCTACTGTAGTAACAGAGGTGTAGGCATCCTGATAAATAAGAATACACCATTTCCCTTTTATCCCAATGCATGGACCAAGAAGGCCATTTTCTAATGTTGAATTGTACCTTACATAGTGAAAAATACACAATGATTTCATTGAATATCCCACCAGGGGCAAATATTATGTTTTTAGATAGAATTCAAGCTATATTAGATCAGACAGGAATTAAGATTTTAGCAGGTGACCTAAATCGTACATTCCATAAGATTGACAGACATAGTAATAAAAAACACACATTTAGGGAGCCTCCAAAGTGGCTGAAAAATGTCATCTCTACGAATAATTTACAGGACACCTAGAGCTTACTATTCCCAACTACAAAAGACAGTTCCTTTTTTTCTCAATTAAAGAAAAACGATTCAAGAATTTACTACACCATCGCTGCAACTCCGCACAGACCCGAGTGAGGCAAAGGTCGAGAGCCATGCGTCCTCCTGAACATAGCCCTGCCAAGCCACACTGCTTCCTGACACACTGCTCACTTAACCCATTAGCCAGCTGCACCAATGTGTCAGAGAAAACACCATACATCTGGCAACCGTAGTCAGCTTGCAGGTGCGATGGGACAAGGACATCCCGGCTGGCCAAACCCTCCCCTAACCCAGACAATTGTGCGCCGCCTCATGGGTCTCCCAGTCACAGCCAGCAGTGACATAGCCTGGGATTGACCCTGGGTCTGTAGTGACACCTCAAGTACTGCAATGCAGTGCCGTAGACCGCTGTACCACTCAGGAGTCTTGAATGGCCTTTTCTATTCAAAACTTTGTAAGATTTCAACTTTCCAGCTGATTTAATGTAATAAAAAATGTTGTATACATTTCCTAAGCAATAACAAATAATACATTATCTGACGAAATTGCTTTAGAAAGGTGCACAAGACAGGGATGTCCGCACTCCCCCCTCCTGTTTGCAATGGCAACTGAACCGCTTGCAGAAACAATTAGACAGGACCCAAATATAACAGGTATCTGTATTGGTAAACATGAATATAAACTAAACTTATTTGCAGATGATCTTCTGACATACCTGGCCAATATTGAAAACTCAATGACCCCTTTGCAAAAAATATTTTCAGAATACTCTAAAATCTCAGGATATAAAATGTACGTGAAAAAAACGGAATAATGGCAATAGGAAAAAAAATAAAACATCTCTACAGCAATCTTTTAAGTGGACCTCAAAAAATATGAAACACTTAGGATGCTTAATAAGTGACAACAAACAACAAATATATAAAGATACCTTTGTTCCATTACTCAACAACATGAAAGCAGATCTTATTAAATTGAAAAATCTTCCTATAAATCGTACAGGTAGAATAAACCTCTTTACAGTGGCATGGCTGCCAAAGTTTTTGTATTTAATTACCCATTCGAAGACATTCTTTAAAGAAGTATACTCGATCTTAACATACTTTATATGGGGAAACAAAATTCATAGAATAAAAAGGAAAGGTTTTTGTTTTGTCATTATTGGGTATTATGTGTAGATTGATGAGGGGAAAAAAAACAATTTAATCATTTTTAGAATAAGACTGTAATGTGACAAAATGTGGAAAAGATCAAAGGGTCTGAATACTTTCCAATGCACTGTATAGTTAAATGCACTAAAGAGCAACACTGGGTACATAATGAAGATGTGCATGCTCATCCCCAGAATCCTAAAGCAAAGAATATTAAGAACTTCATAGTTAAGAAAGTTAAACATATTCTAATATAACCAATATCACTCCTTAAAAACACAACCTTATGGAACCGTCCTTGGATAGATTTTCAGTGGCAAACAATAATGCAGGCACTAGGGATGGGGGTATGAGCATGCGGGCCTGGGCAGGTGAGATGCAGTCATTGTTTGAGTCCATCTGTAAGTTGTTGTGCGTATGTATAAGTTTGTATCTGAAGGGAGGGGAAAAATGGAGAAAAAACATTATAAAACGTAGTGTGTCCCTATGGTCCAGGTTCTATTCATTCTCCTTTCTATTCATTATACCTTGTTTAACCAGCTCCTGACAGTGCAGAGTTAAGACATTTAGGCTTAAACCAACAGAGGTGTGGGGCATTGTGTGGCTCAGTTCATCCCTTGGCTTAAGTGATGATATGTAGATGTTAGCTAGAACCTCAATGTTGTTAACCATGGGAATGTGAGAGAGAGAAAAAGAGAAAGAGAGAAAAGAGAGAGAGGGGAAAAATAGAGAAAGGAAGAGAGGGAGAGAAACAGACAGAGAGAGATGAACTGGAGAAGAGTCCCCTAAGCAAGCTGGTCCAGGGGCTCTGTTCACAAACACAAACAGACCCCACAGAGCCCCAAGATAGCAAAACAATTAGACCCAACCAAACCATGAGAAAACAAAAAGATAATTACTTGACACATTGGAAAGAACTAACAAAAAAACATAGAAAACTAGAATGCTATTTGACCCTAAACAGAGACTACACAGTGGCAGAATACCTGACCACTATGACTGATCCAAAATTAAGCAAAGCCTTGCGACTTTGAAAGGTTGCCGTAGGCAGACCTGGGCCTATTTGCACACATATAGACATAATATAACATAATAACTTTATTATTTTGGAACTTGTGAGTGTAATCTTTATCGTTCACTTTTTATTGTTGACTTTTTATGCCAATAAAAAATTCCAGCAATTGAATTGAATTGAATCGAGACAGAGAGAGAAAGAAAGAGCGAGAGAAAACGAGTCAATGACAGAAAGTGAGAAGTGACGGGATTGAACCGAACTCCCAGGTGGTGTCACCCCCCCCTGGGGGAAAAAGCGTTGGTGGTAACAAAGACGTGACAGGAGCTGAAGCCTCTCCCATTGTCAGGTGTCTGTTAAAGTAAACCTGGGCCTTTGTCGCCCATCTGGTTCACTTCTGCCAACCGACTGAATGAATTATCCAGCTCTGATATGATTTTGGTACTCTTGAGAACCCGTTGAAGTACTTTGCATTGACAATTTGACCCCTGTATTACCTGTTTTAGGGAATTTAAACGTTTACTCAGGGAATTGAAGTTTGTGCTTGTTTGCATGATTGTCATGGATATGTTTTGGCTCTTGTACGTGGATTGTTTTTGTTGCGTTGCTCATTAGATACTCATAGCTGGTTGATGTCAGGTGTGAACGAGAACACAGGTGTTCTCCCCGCAACACGTTTGCCACCTCAGATAGCACGTTTAGCATGTTTCATGGATTTATTACAAAGACAGCGTTGTGTTTATCGTAGGCCTATGCTGGTAAAGGGTGACCTTAGACCAGGGGTAGGCAACTAGATTCACTTGCGGGCCGGTTTTGGCCCACGGGCCGCCTGATGCCAGCCCCTGGCTTACACCTTCCTCTCTCTTCCCACATCTGTCTCTGTTTATCAGCCTCCCTCAGTCTTCCCCAATCTGTAACAAGTGGAACTCAACCAGCATCTGTTTGCCTCTTGTTTTCTGTTGCCTTGCTCACTTGCCATTTCTAACGAGTGCCGCCCCATTCTTTTTAATCAAAGACAATTCGTACTCCACCAAACAGGCTTTGCTGTGATAGTTCCCCCGCCACCGCTGCCACCATTGGGATCTGAAGCAGGGAACGGGGGGGACGCGCCAGTGTCGCTCGAGCCTTTTGACCCACAATGCATTATTTCTCTCCCCCTGTCCTTTTGTTTGGTGGTTCATCATTCCTGCAGCGTCCCTGCAATTTGAGTCATCATCAACAAAACACTTTTTGTAGTTGAGGAAACCGTGGGGTTAAATGAAGCCATTTGGCGATAGACTTGAGCCGAAATGGAGCCAAGACTGGAATGGGTTGGGTAATGATGGGTTTCCCCCAGGTGTCTGTACTGCCATAGAGGAAATCATGATGGCCATTGCTGACTGCTGTTGTTGTAGTTCTGGGGCAGGAGATTTAGGTATCAGAAGCAACAAGCTCTCACAGTCTCACTGCAGAATTAAACTTTTATCCATGTTTCTCCAAACGTCACATTTTGAAGTTGCGCCAAACATCAACTTTAGAAGGTTAAGGGTTAAGGTTTTGAATATGGTTAAAACATTACGTTTAGGCACTCATTCAAATGGTTAAGGGTAAAGGTTTGGGATAGGGTTAAAAAAAAAGTTTAAAAAATAAACGAGTGTCTACCTCTGGGATCGAACACGAAACACTCTGATCCAGAGTCATGCGATGACGCCCGTCCAGCACCCCGTCCACAACACCCTAGCTTATTTGATGGTGATAGCTCTCACTGTTGCCCCTAGTGGCCAGTTATTAAAGCATTTCCCAACGTCCTTGGGACATCGATAGACAGCCTGGTAAGAAGCAACCAGGCCAACCTTTTTCAGGCACACAGTCCTTGCACCTGTCGTGACATGTATGAGCAGGTGAGAGACAGAGTGGGAGGATGAGGCAATGATTGGTGGTGAGATTCACTTGGGCTGCTCAGGCCTGTATCAGAGTTGGTTGGGTTACTCAATTCTTTAGCAAACATATGGCAAAATACAAGTACGTCTAAACTGTACATTCACACATATGCTACCATTTGCACACTGATAAAAATCTACATACAGGCCCACAAACATATGGAGAAGTTTTATCGTCCATTATAACACCCTATCTATATCCTTCTTTCTTCCCTATCTTTCCAATATGCAAGTCGTCTCTCGGTTTCTCTTTCTAGCCGGCTTTGGAGAAACAGTTTTTTTCCCCTTCATTTGCAATTAAGAAATGTAAATGGAGCAGGTGCTGCTGGAGCCTATTGGAATGTGTATTTGTTTTACCTCGGGCCCCTTCAGATCCTCCTCTCTCTCACAACACGAGCCCAAAGAGGAGCTGTCACAGCCAGCCTCTCCAGCAGCAGCTTGTTGTTGTCACTGCAATCACACAAGTTCTTACAGGCTGAGCCAAGCAGCTCTGACAGCAGCCCACCAAGACACGCACATGCATGCAGAGAAGCACACGTGCCCTTGAGCACGCAGGCACAATTGCACGCACACACCCAAAACACAGCTTTGTTTTCGTGAATTTTCAGAACTTTTTGGGGAGTAAAAATGTATTCCCATTCAAAAATCCTATTTTCCCTAACCCCAAACCCTTAACCCTAAACCTAACCCTAACCCTAACTCCTAACCTTAACCCTAACCTTAGCTCAAGTTGGCACTCAACTTCTCTCCTCTCTTCACTGGCACACTTCATATGGACTTTTACCTAGAGTTGCCTGTGTAATGTCACTTCACTTCACACACACCCTAGCTATTTAGCACCAGCTACGCCGTGTCTCAGTGGGTGCCTCCCAATAATATATCCTTTCTTAAGTGTACACTCGTTCACTACATCCAACAAATGTAAACGCATTGGATTGGAGGAGGCATGGGATAGTGGGAGTTTCCACCATAATCTTTATACAAGTCACTCCCTTTCAAATCAGCGAAGTGAAGTGAACAAGTGCACACTTTGGGAGGAAGGACAGACAACTGGGACATAGCCAGCGTGTGCGAAGAAGAACGAACATAAGGCAGTCTCATCCATCCATCCATTTGGAACATTTCTGTTCTCGTAAGAGAGCAGAATATAGTTTTACAATAATTGGATTATGCCAGCTCAGTCAACATTAAAGGCAAATTGATTTAATAGATGCATCATTTCAATATTTGGACAGTCTGAATGTAACTTTTTTTAAAGACAATTGGAATATTTAGATGCCTGCTGGACTGTGTGTGAATTCTAATGTGTGCGTGTGTGTGTTCCTATTAGTGTGTGTGTGTGTGTGTGTGCTTATTAGTGTGTGTGTGTGTTTTATTCCACTGGCAAGAGCCTTATTCCCACCAGCTGTCGGAATGCATAAAAACCAGCCTTGTTGTTAAGTCTGGGGCTTAAAACGCTGCCAAAAAGAAAGCTGGGCGAATAACAGCATTAATTCTGTGATTTGAGCCACCATTCAAACGCAAGTTTAAAAGTGCTTAAAACTAGCAGCTGGTGTCAACAAGGTAATAAAAGCGGGCGCAGGGGAGCGCTCTGCCTGATTAGCGCTGGAGAGTGGGACACCCGTGTTGCTTGAAACAGAAGTGAGGTGGGCACACAGGATACAGTACCTCGTTCAGGGTACCGTCAGCCATGCCAGTCTGCAGAAAGAGAGTGGGGAAAAGGGGGATCAATAGAATATGGGAGGAGGGGAGTGAGGGATTAAGAGAAAAGGAGATAGAATGAGGAGAAAGCAAAGAGAGGGAAAGAGTGAAGAGAGGGAGAGAGCTGGAGAATGAGAAAGAAAGAGAGGGAAAGATGGGAAAAAGAGAGTCATTTGGACTCTATGGGGCATGTGCCTAATTCAGTCTTGTCTTTATTTTCCCTCTCTCCTTTCCCCAAACTTCATCAAAAGTTTGGACACAGTAGAGAATAGGGATACTGCAAGACGATATCACCTAAGTCAAAGATGTCCAAGTCAAAGATGTCATCTATGACAAGTTGGAGTCATGGCAGAGGTATAACAACTTTTCGAGCGCTGGACAGCGCCAACGGTTTCCTATCCATTACCCATCCAGCAGTAGCTGACGTGGGATTGAAAAACGACACGCTCGGCACTCTTTGGGTGCATTAGCTAACCTTAAACTCTACCTCGCTCTGCTCTTGGAGAGCCTCATCATCAGCAAGGTTGAGATTGCCATTAAAAAGTGAAGACTTGGTTGGACTTGCGCCACAATGTGCATTATGATACACGCCACTTCTCCACTCCCCATTAACTTGTCCTTCACGTTATGACTCTCTTAATGTTCTGCACGTCAATCGAGTCCTCTCCTCTTCCCTCTCTTAAAATCCCTGCCCCTTTCCAAAATCTCCCTTTGCACATTGAAGTGAACAGAATGTTTTACACCATTTCCAGGCTGTCAGTCAAAGCGGAGGACAACTCCTCGTTGTCTCCAAGGTTAATGTGCTGAGAGACGCTGAGAGACTTATCCACCATATGGAAAGGTTCATCCAGGCACTGTTAAAGGTTGCACCCCATCCGCCTTCCCACACACTGTAGGATTGAGATAATAGCACTCATCGCCATACAGTTTAAGCCACATATCTCCCCTACATTTCTAGTGCTAGTGCTAATCCTAAAATATTAAGGTCCGTTAACATTAGTCCACCCCTGAAATGATCTTTCTAATGTGGGGGGGAAGTACAGTCTCTTGTTTCCTTCTCTCTCTCTCTCTCTCTTTCTTTTTTTTTTCTTGACAATATCTAGCCATTTGTTTCTCAGCGCAGGGCCATCTGTTACTAGGCAGGCTGAATGCTTGGTTGAAATATGTACGCTCTAATTAATTCAACCAAATTGTTTTAGAATAGATTAATACAATAATGGCAGCACACGAGAGGTTATTTCAAGTACACCTTTCAACTAATTTCATAAAAAACGACGGCTTGCGCTGTTTAGCCCGCTCGGTTACTGTCGCTTATTTACCAAGTACTGTGTCTAGCGGAGAGACAACGGCCGTTGTGTTAGTTGCGTAGAGCGCTGCTGTCATTTTATCTGCTGTTTTTTTTTTTATTGTCTGACGGCGGCTGTGACCTTTGGGAGGTCAACGACTTGATGCTTTCAGCCTTCAGACCTCTCTGAGTGTCACGGTGCAGTAAGCCGGGTTGAGTGTGGAGGTCATCCCTTTGTTCCCACTCGCAGGATATACTGTAGTTGCACCACAAGGCCCAATCACA
Source organism: Oncorhynchus clarkii lewisi (assembly GCF_045791955.1). Taxonomy (NCBI): domain Eukaryota; kingdom Metazoa; phylum Chordata; class Actinopteri; order Salmoniformes; family Salmonidae; genus Oncorhynchus; species Oncorhynchus clarkii. The sequence goes on along the minus strand of NC_092171.1, from coordinate 9,436,826 downwards.
GACTGTGCAGTGTAAGTTTAAGTTTAAAGTGGAGAAGGTCCTGATTTCCTTCACAAAACCTCTTCATCGTCAAAGAGAATTGAACTGATGCTAGAAGCTTCCAAAAGTAGCTTCTAAAATACGTTTTGATTCTTATACCAAAGATCTACTGTTAAAAAGTTCACTGTCATAGCAGGCCCAAGTGTGATGCGCTTATGACACCAAAAAGGGTATAGCATCACTCACCTAGATTTGGCTCCGTGGGGAAGTCACAGCACAGACACACTCAGAAGGCACTGAGCTGATGTTCATCGAGAACAACACAACCTCACTCCTCTTCCCCAGAGAGGTAGCATTATAGATTTCCTGGTAGACAGAGATCTCTTCTCCTGTTCTTTTCCACTGCTTCCGTCCATTAGCGCAGTTGTGTCTGCGCAGGTGCGCTCGCAAAATAGTCCGTTCGTTTGGAGGCTTAGCCACACACATGCACGAACACACACAGACACACACGCGCACACACTCGGCGCCGGGCGCATTTTTTTTAAGACAAGGAATATGATAATGAACCTGGCTTGATAGAGTAATTAACTGGGCTAAATGAAAATCCCACGAGGTTCAGGGATGGTTAGCAGATGTTCTTTGAAATCCATTAAAGAGGAAACGTCTTCTGAGGGGAGGAGGAAGCAGGGAGAGAGGAAGGAGACTGTACATGTAACATTAGTGTTCATATAGTACAGTACATAAAGTGGAGTGTGTGGTCCTCTGTTGTGGCGGTAGCTGTTTATTTGACCCGCTGTCTTTGTAGCAGTGCATCGGGTAACACGCTTCACAGGGTTTATGGGAGGAACAGAGTGGTGTTCCATGGCTGCATAAAAGACGACAATGGAACACAATGTCAAACTCCAGCAATAGACTCACACAGAGAAGAGCCATCTGCTTCGCTGTCTGAACTTTGGAACAAAGACACAAGGCTGTCAAAAGTTCCCCAAATAGGAGGAATGCATTCTGACTCACTCACACTGGGTTTGGGTCTAATTTACCAGTTATTATTGGATTTTCCCATGCAGACTGCAGACTGCAGGCCTCAACGTGCCTAACTCGGAATGGACAGAAATATATTTAGACGGAACTGTGTGAGAGATGTTTCCTGTGAAATACTCAGAAATAGCTCTCAGAGACAATAAGCAATAGACAGAAACAGAGGTATTTAAAAGGTGTGTGTGTGTTTGTGTGTTTCAGTAATATAGGAGCACCTGTTAATAATGAGTGTGTTATCTGATTGGGCCATTATGTTGGCAGTACAGAAGGTGTCAGCCAGCTGCAGGAAGTTCAATAAGATCTTCCTGTCCTGTTCCTGTCCTCCCACTCACTCACTGAATGGCTGCAGCATGCAGCCACCGCCCATGGTGCCTCTAGTCAGGGTGCATCACTAACGTACCGCCACAGAAAAACTCTACAAAAACACTTCACTTTAACATTCTACTCATACACTTCACTTCAAATTACACTATTTAGGACCATAATCTTAAAAAAAATAAAAAATAATCCATAGATGGCATGTCATAGAACATGGGTATTCAACTCTTATTCAACTCTGACACTTACTCTACTCCGGAGCCAGCTGGTTTTTATGTTCAACCTGATAATTAATTTCACCCACCTGGTGTGCCAGGTCTAAATCAGCCCCGATTTCCTGGGGGAAAATTGAAACCAGCAGCGGAACTGTATTCGACATCCAGAGTTGAGTTTAAGGGTTTTAGAAGGTTCCCGCCACCTTCTTTTGCAAATTCACTTGTTTTTGAGAAACTTAGCCCACCAGTAACTTGCTTCCTGAGCCTCAATCTGGAGTTCCAGAGCATCCAAAAACATGAACAAAGGCCCCAAAAAACACCCAAATAAGTCCTTTTATAAACGGCAAAGCTCTCACGAGCCTGTCCACAACAACGTGTCCACTGTAAACACAGAGTTGCCAGCTAGCTGCCGGTCGCTAATCTACCAACCTACCTAATTATTTTTTTCTTTCAAACTACTACGCCACCAACATGAACCATAATACACAGATGAGGATCTTCAACAGATGAAGGATGACTGAGAAAGGTGAGCGAGAGAGACGGAGCAGGTGGCATGTACCCTAGTGGTTAGAGAGTTGGACTAGTAACTGAAAAGTTGCGATATCGAATCCCCGAGCTTACAAGGTAAAAATGTGTCATTCTGCTCCTGAACAAGGCAGTTAACCCACTGTTCCTAGACCATCATTGAAAATGAGAATTTGTTCTTAACTGACTTGCCTAGTTAAATAAAGGTTAAAAAAAGGCAGAAGCTCAGCCAGAGATAGTGCATTTGGAAAGTGTTCTCATGAGGACTGCCACAGGAATGGAAGACCCAGTTACCTCTGCTGCAGAGGATAAGTTCATTAGAGTTACCAGCCTCAGAAATTTCAGCCCAAATAAATGCTTTGCAGACACATCTCAACATCAACTTTTTAGAGGAGACTGTGTGAATCAGGCCTTCATGGTTGAATTGCTGCAAAGAAACCACTACTAAAGGACACCAATAAGAGGAAGAGACTTTCTTGGTCCAAGAAATACGAGCAATGGACATTAGACTGGTGGAGATCTGTCCTTTTGTTGGGAGTCCAAATTGGAGATTTTTGGTTCCATCCGCAGTGTCTTTGTGAGACACGATGTGGGTGAATGGATGATCTCCGCATGGATATTGCCCACCGTAAAGCATGGAGGAGGAGGTGTTATAGTGTGGCGGTGCTTTGCTGGTGACACTGTCTGTGATTTATTTAGAATTCAAAGCACACTTAACCAGCATGGCTAACACAGCATTCTGCAGCGATACACCATCCCATCTGGTTCAGGCTTAGTGGGACTATAATTTGTTTTTCAACAGGACAATGACCAAACACACCTCCAGGCTGAGTAAGGGCTATTTTTAAGGAGAGTGATGACCTGGCCTTCACAATCCCCCAACCTCAACCCAATTGAGATGGTTTGGGATGAGTCGGATCGCAGAGTGAAGGAAAAGCAACCAACGTCCTCAGCATATGTGGGAACTCCTTCAAGATTGTTGGAAAAGCATTCCAGGTGAAGCTGGTTGAGAGAATACCAAGAGTGTGCAAAGCTGTCATCAAGGCAAAGGGTGGCTATTTGAAGGATCTCAAATGGGTAGGTGTAAAAAAATAAATATTTGACTGGTAGTATATATAAGATCCCACAATTAGACAGTGCATATCAGAGTAAAACCAAGCCATGAGGTCGAAGGAATTGTTTGTAGAGCTCCGAGACAGCATTGTGTCGAGGTACAGATCTGGGGAAGGGTGCCAAAACATGTCTGCAGCATCGAAGGTCCCCAAGAACACAGTGGTCTGTGTGGAAGAAGTCGGGAACCACCAAGACTCTTCCTAGGGCTGGCTGCCTGGCCAAATTGAGCAATTGGAGGAGAAGGGCCTTGGTCAGGGAGACGACCAAGAACCCGATGGGAACTCCTTACAGAGCTCCAGAATTCCTCTGTGGAGATGGGAGAAACTTCAAGAAGGACAACCATCTCTGCAGGACCCCACTCATCAGGCCTTTATTGTAGAGTGGCCAGACGGAAGCCACTCCTTAGTAAAAGGCACATGACAGCCCACTTGGGGTTTCCAAAAGGCACCTAAAGACTCTCAGACCATGAGAAACAAGATTCTCTGTTCTGATGAAATCAAGATTGAACTATTTGATGTGAATGCCAAGCGTCACGTCTGGGGGAAACCTGATACAATCCCTATGGTGAAGCATGGGTGGTGGCAGCATCATGCTGTGGGGATGTTTTTCAGGGACTTTCAGGGAGTCAGGGACTGGGACTGGAAGACTAATCAGGATCAAGGGAAAGATGAACAGAGAAAAGTACAGAGAGATCCTTGATGAAAACCTGCTCCAGAGTGCTCAGGACCTCAGACTGAGGCCATGACCCTAAGCACACAGCCAAGACAACTCAGGAGTTGCTTCGGGAAAAGTCTCTGAATATACTTGAGTGGCCCAGCCAGAGTCCGGACTTGAACCCTATCGAACATCTCTGGAAAGACCTGAAAATAACTGTGCAGCGACGCTCCCCATCCAATTTGACAGAGCTTGAGAGGATCTGCAGAGAAGAATGGGAGAATCTCCCCAAACACACGTGTGTCAAGTTTGTAGCGTCATACACCATGAAGACTCGAGACTGTAATCGCTGCCAAAGGTGCTTCAACAAAGTACTGAGTAAAGGGTCTGAATATTTATGTAAATGTGACATTTCAGTTGATTTGTAATACATTTGCAAACATTTCTAAAAACCTGTTTTTGCTTTGTCGTTATGGGAGATGGTGTGTAGATTGATGAGAAAAAAACAACAATTCAATCCATTTTAAATAAGGCTGTAACGTAACAAAATGTGGAAAAAGTCAAGGGTTGTGAGTACTTTCCGAATGCACTGAATTCAACCAGCAGCTGAGGCCCGACTCAAGACATCTGGGAATTGGTGGTGTACCTGTGGGCAATGCCAAAGATGCCAACTGAAGACAAGTGTCTTTGCTGCGTAGAGTGTGACCTGCTTATGCCATCCTTGGGAAATCTAGAATTGTCTGGAAACGAGACAACGTTGACCCGCGAGCCCACCCTACTCTGTGTAACCAGTGACAATGACTTTCCATGCTTAATAAACCCAGCAGTTGTAGAAACTTTTTTCCAAGTGCCAAAAATAAACTGTATGAAAAGACCTAGGCCAGAGAGACCTAATGGCCAGCTGTCAATAAACTAAGTACTAGTATGTGTGTGATGAAAAGACTTCCCAGCCTTACGGTATTCATAGGCTGTGTCATATATGTAATCAGTCACCCATATGTTCATCAGTAGGCCTACCTGGTGTCATTCTGCTTGCACACAGCGAGCTGACATGTTTTTTTGTTTTTATTTTCTAGAATATATAGACTTGTAGCTTACAGAGTGGTCTTGGAATAGGTATTGAAAGGCAAACGACTTGGACGTGGTCAGCAGAGTTGTAGACTCGAGCCACATGACTTGGACTTGAGTCTGACTCGAGCCAGAGACAGTAGCCGCAGCATCGCCCTTGCAAAATAACCTGCAACAGGTTGGCCAGTGAAACTCACACTCGGCACTCTGGTTGGACCAGCAAACTGTCAATCAACACGTGTCGGGTGAGCTAGCGAACAGATTGCTGATTTGCTGTACAGCTATAGGATCGATCGGGTGCAGCGCAAATATCAAATTGTAGGAAGAGAGGATTGTCATAATAAATAGATATGCAGCTCCAAAAATGGGTTGGTGATCAAGAATATTAACTGTTTTTGCAAGCTCACCATCAGTGGGGCAACAATTACTAGCGCAGGCCTGCTGGTATTTTGGTATGTAACAATTGCTTATAATGTATAATTTACTTGAAGCTTACAATTGGAATTTGTTGTTAAAATGAATTCTTACTGTGGCGAAGAAGCACCATAGGCACAGCTCTTCACATGCGCTCTCCAATCTCCTGCCATTGGAAGGTGCTTTTTTTCCTCTCTCTCTCTTGTTGAAATGTTTGCTGTTGCTTTCACATGTTTACATGCATAGACCCTATGTGGTAAATCTATATTCTATCTAATACCACGATAATTGCTAGCCTTTCATCATTCCATCCCCATACCGTTTAATGCAACACGCAGGCATTTCTGTTTGATGTTCGATAGGCCTACGACACACTTCCATTTAGCCAACCATTTTGTTACCCTGTTCTGAGTGGGCGCGATGTTTATAATGCACAACGTTCGTAAGACTTACGAGGTAAAAGTGATGTTTATTGCATTAAAATGTACGGTTTCCTTTGTTCATATTTCCAGGGTTATGTCAGAGTTCCTATGTGTCATTTTTGTTGTGCTTAACAGGAGTGCACGCGCGCCTCAAGTGCCCATAGAAATAATCTACGTGGCCTGCACTTCACGCCTTGGCGTCAGAACGTTGAATAAGAGACAAATATTATTCCATGTACATGGTGTTGAAATATCATTAATAATCATTAGGTCTGATTAAGACGAATGTACCAATGTAACAACGGATGTGGAAATGGCCTTTTACATTGTAGAACCATTTTATTGGTTGTAATTGCCAATTGGATAATTGTATGGTCCTGGGGGTGTGGTGTTTATATTAGGTTTGAGTTCCTGTTCAACAGATTCCATTTGGTTCCTCAAGGGGAGGCTTTCCCTCTACCTGTGTCCGATCAGATAGGACATGTTCAGCCTCATACAGAGGCTATTTCTTTTGGGCTATTGCCTGTGTGTAGTTGGTAAATCTTCATGTATATTTTGGCTGATATGGCGCTTTTACCATTGGATCACCAAGACCAAGACCTGTAAATAAATGAACTCTGAGCACGTCAATCTGCCTTGCCTTCTGCTGATTTCATGCCCTTATGACTGAGGTCCCGATTTTACAATTACATAGGCTAATCAAAATGTGTTTTAGACAAAATAATGAAAAGAGCTGTCCGGTAGCCTCAATAAATGGACAAAGATTTGTGGTTGAACACGTCGTTGCATGTATAGATTTTGTTTCTACTTGACTTGAGACTTGACTTGGAAACTTGTGACTCGACTTGACTTGCTCTTAGAGCGCCGGACTTGGACTTGACTAGAGTCTTTCACTTGGGGACTCAACTCAAGACTCGAACCTTGTGACTTGAGACTTGCTTGCGGCTCGAATAATAGCCACTTGCATCGTCAGATCCGTCCGCAACAAGTACCCTTCACCCACCGGTGTCTACGTTGGATTCAAGGAGGCAGATGGCACCTTCAGAACAACCCTCCACCGGTGTCTACGTTGGATTCAAGGAGGCAGATGGCGCCTTCAGAACAACCCTCCACCGGTGTCTACGTTGGATTCAAGGAGGCAGATGGCACCTTCAGAACAACCCTCCACCGGTGTCTACGCTGGATTCAAGGAGGCAGATGGCACCTTCAGAACAACCCTCCACCGGTGTCTACGTTGGATTCAAGGAGGCAGATGGCGCCTTCAGAACAACCCTCCACCGATGTCTCATCAACTTTCCCCTCCTTTTCTAAATCTACTTTTCTCATTCGTGAATTTTGCCGTTTGTTTACCGCAAGTGCACTTTGAGTTGCCAATGTGTACAAGATCAAATACTATACATGTAACATATAGCATTGACAAATCCCCATTGACATCTGTGCTGTGGATGTATAACAGGACCGAAACAATTGAATCACTTTGAATTACCTGGAGGAGAATAATACATTGTAAACTTTTCACACATTTCCAATTGAGGAACGAAGAACATGTATAGGAGTTTTATCTCACAGATGAAATACGTAATAATATATTGCCAGTATCTGTAGAAAATCCCCTCTGAACCCTCTCTCTGACCCCTTGGAGATTCTCAGGCTGCATCAAGTAGGTTTACCATCCCCGACCAGAGTCTGACTGTTGTCTTGCAGTAGAGGGCAATTCACACCTCTGTTGTTAGGGAGGTTTACTAGGGAGCCTTCTGAGAAAGTCCCAGAGAGAGAGTCACAAGGGCTCCCCAACTCCCAGGGTCAGAGAGAGGGTTCAGAGGGGATTTTCTACAGTATCACTGCAGTACAGTAGCATGGGCTAGCTAGATGGTGGTTGGTAGGATAAAGTGACTGGATTTGAACATATATAGTAATAATGCTTACAGTAGGTTGGATGGGTACATTGTGGTTGAATGAGTTTAGAGGTAGATGTTTAACTTTTATTTAACTGGGCAAGTCGGTTAAGATCAAATTCTTATTTACAATGACGGCCTACCCCGGCCAAACCCTCCCCTAACCCGGACGACGCTGCCCTATATACATAGACTTGAAATCACTGGCCACTTTAATTATGGAACATCAGTCACTTTAATAATGTTTACATATTTTTGCTTTACTCATCTCATAATATATACTGTATTCTGTTCTACTGTATTTTAGTCAATGCCACTCCAGCATTGCTCGTCCTAATATTTATATATTCCTTAATTACATTCTTTAAATTTTAGGTTTGTGTGTATTGTGTGTTTTGTTGTGATGTTGTTAGACTGTTAGATATTACTGCACTGTTGGAGCTAGAAACACAAGCATTTTGCTACACGCACAATAGCATCTGCTAAAAAATTTGATTTGATTAAAATTGTGCACTGCCCTATGGGACTCCCGATCACAGCTGGTTGTGATACAGCCCGGGATTGAACCCTGGTCTGTAGTGATGCCTCTAGCACCCCCGCGATGCAGTGCCTTAGACTGCTACACCACTCAGGATCCCTCCAAATCCTGTGTAGCATAGGTAGTGGTGCAGTAGCAACAGTCGTGTATGTGTCTAATGTATGGAAAGAAGACAGCGTCAAGCTTTACAAAAGGCAATATTTTATTACCAAGTCTCTTGCGAATTGATCCCAGTGAATTGATACCATTTGTGTCATGGATGTGATTAGGAAGCAGGAGGGTTGTCGGCACCAGAGTGGGAACATGACTGGCCTTTTTTATCTGTATTTATGTTTATTTAACCTCTATTTAACCAGGAAGGGCTTATTGAGATTTGAAATATCTTGTTCAAGAGCGTCCTGGCCAAGATAGGCAGCACCAAGTCATTACACAATTACAGACAGACAACATGAAACACTACAAGTAATCTAAGTAAAAACCATAGAAATCACAGGAGTAAAACAAAATCATGAAACAGCAAATTAAAAACATTGACAGGTCAAGGAATCAGCCTTAAAATCCTTCATCAATGATTAAAAACACCAATCGGGACAAGTTCTTCCAGTTGAAAACGATTTTGTAAGGCATTCCAAGCCGATGGCGCAGAGTACATAAAAGCCCTTTTACCAAATTCAGTTCGGACACTTGGATCAGTTAGCAGGATAAAGTCCTGCGAACAAAGAGAGTATCCAACACATTTCTGAAGAATAAAAATGCCCAAATAAAATGGTAGTAAACCCAAAATGGCTTTGATCGACAGTGGTAAGGGGATGGGTGTGCAGCTACAATCTCGGCCTTGTCTGGTCTTGGAACACTGGCTGTGTTCTTGGGTGGTTGTCTTGGAAGTTGTACATGGTGTCACGGATCCATGCTCATTCTGTTCACCAGTTCCAGAGCAGAGGTCTACGTCATCGGCTTTCTAGGCTTCACTGAACGAGATTCAGTATCATCAACCCCAGACTGTCTTGTCTGATTACACAGCACAATTACAAGTGGTACGAAAGCCAAAACAACACAGCACAGGTCCTCACCGACCAACGGACATTGTACCAATAATCGACAGGACAGCGGTAAGCCAAGTTCCAGAGGGATCCGTGATACATGGGAGAGCGGGTCCTTGTGTCTTTTCAGTACATGCTCTACCAGGTCCAATCAGAAGGTCTGTTTTGTTGGCTCATAAATGTATTATTACTTTGTAATTTTTTATACCCCTTTTTCTCCCCAATTTCGTGGTATCCAATTGATAGTTACAGTCTTGTCTCATCGCTGCAACTCCCGTACGGATTCGGGAGCGGCAAAGGTTGAGAGCCGTGCGTCCTCCAAAATACGACCCAACCAAGTCGCACTGCTTCTTGACACAATGCCCGCTTAACCCGGAAGCCAGCCGCACCAATGTGTCGGAGGAACCCCTGGCGACCATGTCAGCATGCTTGTGCCCAGCCCGCCACAGGAGTCGCTAGAGTACGATTGGACAAAACCCTCCCCTAACCCGGACAACGCTGGGCCAATTGTGCGCCGCCCCAAGGGTCTCCCAGTCACGGCCGCCTGCGACAGAGCCTGGACTCGAACCACCGCGATGCAGTGCCGTAGACCACTGCGCCACTCGGGAGGTCTGGCTCGTACATTTTCTTAGCAACCCATGCTTTGTTTTTTTGTGTGGAAAACCATACTGTATCTGGGTTGTGTGAAGAGAAATTTAACACCAATTAGCAGTTTTTGCACGTTTGCATAAGATTTACAGACTAAATCTGCCTGCTGTCTACCCTTCCTGAAAATAAGATGACAGGGAATGCACATTGACATTAACAAGCATTACTGGGAAAGCAGGGAAATTGTGTAACTTCCGCAAGCCTACAAAGATGTGAAAACAATGATAATGGGATTAGCTTCTCCCCAGCCCTAGACAATATGTCCCCAGTCACCCTGGCCCTTTACAGAATTCATGACCTGTCCATTGCAAAGCCATCCCATTTTACCTGCCAGGTGTTTTTTTCGTCTGGGGCTACAACATGTTGGGGGTACTCGAGAACCAGAGTTGGGAAACACTGATCTATGGTGTGATTCTAACACATGTTGAAATCCGAAAAGCTTGTAAGGGTACAATGTAATCCATTCACTTGTGGTGCAACTTAATGGGTTGGTTCTGGCTGACTTGGAGCAGTGGTCAATTCACTTGTGGTTTCCTGTGACAGACAAAATAATACATAACCAACAAGGCAACAATGCCAAATCAGTCTTTTATACGTGTAAGCGAAAAGCATTATTGATGACTGCAGTGTGCATATTCTTATTTCTGATAACATTTTTATTTTTATACCATTGCTCTGGCACAGGTGGTAAAGCGTAATTGCACAGTAGACCCCTGAGGTGGAACTCATTGTGCATGGGTTTGCCTGCTCTGGAGTGGAGAGCAACAATCTAAGTTTTGTGATATCTACAGACTCCGATGATGCAGTTGTTCCATGGGTTCCAGGTTTTATTTTGCTAGGAGTTAGGTGAGGAGTCGATTGTGGTACATTGGAAGTCTTAGCAGCCATGGGAAATCCACTAATTTCTGTGCTACCACCGACATCAGCCTTCATAACATAGATAAATGGGAAAGTTTCAAAGACAACTTTCCAGGGTCTCACACTATTATCTATTCTACAATTTAGCCTACCGATTAATAGAACCATGGCTTCACTATATAATACAGTGGATATCTGAATTCCACTGTCATCCTACCTCCAGCTCACGTTGTTCAAGTTAGGGGCGTTTTCACATGTGAAATTCGGTTCTCGGGAGCATTGGTGAGAATCATACAAAACACGATTTGCATTCAAAGACCTGGACATAACCGTTTCAGGATGCAATTTGCGAGATGCACATTCTACAAGACATTAGCAAGCTAGCTTGTTTACAATGGACAAAAAGACTCGCCTGGGTACGATATTGCGTGTCACTCATGCTTTTAATTTTTTTTTTTTTTTTACCCCTTCTTCGTGGTATCCAATTGTTTTAGTAGCTACTATCTTGTCTCATCGCTACAACTCCCGTACGGGCTAGGGAGAGACGAAGGTTGAAAGTCATGCGTCCTCCGATACACAACCCAACCAAGCCGCACTGCTTCTTAACACAGCGCGCGTCCAACCCGGAAGCCAGCCGCACCAATGTGTTGGAGGATACACCATGCACCTGGCAACCTTGGTTAGCATGCACTGCGCCCAGCCCACCACAGGAGTCGCTGGTGGGCGATGAGACAAGGATATCCCTACCGGCCAAGCCCTCCCTAACCCAATTGTGCGTCGCCCCACGGACCTCCCGGTCGCGGCCGGTTACGACAGAGCCTGAGCGCGAACCCAGGGTCTCTGGTGGCACAGCTGGCGCTGCAGTACAGCACCCTTAACTTAAAAAAAAGGTGAAATTGCAACAAAAACAAAAAACTATCTGGAACCTTCTATAACATTTACCTGAAAATAAACATTGGAGACATTTGTGGACCAGGCTTGAAATTGAACCTCCAATTACCTTACATTCCATCTAACACAAACTACAAAGTTCGTTCTCTCTCTCTCTCTATCTCTCTCTCTCTCAGCATTTTATCTGCTAAGAAGTCAGTTTGATGAAAATGTTTTTCTATGTGGGCTGTAGAATAATTACATGAAAATATGTCGCCAAATGGATGGAAATATAGCTACACACACACACACACACACACACACACACACACACACACACACACACACACACACACACCAATTTTTGGGTACTGTATTATGTATGACATGCTTAATATGTTCCAGAGGAGTGCACTGCTAGCCTCTGCCAAATGACTCTGTTTACATTATGAGTGAAGAATGCAAGTACATGGACTTAATGCTCTAACATGAGAGGTTACAACTGATATCAAGCCATAACATTATGCATCTGCTTTTCCTGACAAGGACATTTTTGAAGTGCAATGAAATATTACTCTGTTCAATAAATCTCTACACATAACGTGAAATATGTCAACATTTTGACATATCCCTATCTGTAACACCACCTACAGGTGTTGGATCTTCATTTGAGCCAGTTTGCTACAGCAGGAAAATGATCCTGCAGCAACAGGAAATGTGAATTATTATGTGAATTATAATTAATTCATTGCCATTTTTATAGGAGTTGATACATTGTTTCATAAGGGAAAATCAAAGTGGAAATTACAAACTTCAGAAGCCTTTTAAAACCTCAAATACACTACAAGTTTTACATTTTCTGCACTGCAGGAAAGTTCTACAGCAACAGGGTGATCAAATTAAGATCCTACAGTGGTAGGAGGAAAAACAGAACCAAAATGAGTTACAGTTGGGGTCCTATCTACCATAAACAGTGTACTCTCTAGTGTCGATAAAATACAACAGTTGTGTGTGGACGTGCAGTATCACACCACACAACTGCCTGTCTTCCTCTTTACTGATAATTCTGTTGATATACAGCATCTGACTGGGCCTTCTTAGTAACTTCTCTGTATAGTGTATCGAGAAGAGGGAAGTTCTAAATCACTGGTTTGGTTCAGATACAGTATAGTGGCAGTTGGTTCACAGTGGTCCAGGGTTTCCTTATTTTTGGACGCAGCTACCCCCGGAGTTAGTGGTTAGCTAGCCTAGCGGTTAGCTGTCGGGACCAGCTCCACAGAGTTAGCGGTTAGCCTAGAGGTTAGCTCTCAGGACCAGCATTCCTCAGAACACACCCGATGATTTATTAGTCTAACACCCACAGAACCCTCAGAGGCATATGGTGCCGTCTTCCCACTGGAACACACATCTCGGTAGAGGATGAAAGGAGTGGCGAGGATCTGCCTCGTAGACAGAGATCTGGTAATCTCACAGTTTGTCATCCACCATCGGGACACATTGGAAGCACAGCACATCTGTGATTCTGCTTTCTTGATCTGTTTTATTGAGAGAGGCAAAGCCCTGTCAAGTATATGCCAATCATATGCCGCTCTGTCAACAATGGTACCTAGATAAGAGATTGGAGTTGTATTCCATTTTCTCCAAATGATCAAATCTAGTACATGTGAGAGCTTACCGAGTCAGAAGCGGAGCCTTTTACTCACTGTGTGTTTTTTGGTTCGGTTGGTGCACATGTACGGCTGCCATGGAAACCTTTATAATAGTAGTCCATTAAGAATCCCCATGGGGACCGAGTTCTCTAACCATGCTCAATAACCTGACCCTTCACTCCCCCCCCCCCCCACACACACACACACACACACACACACACACACACACACACACACACACACACACACACACACACACACACACACACACACACACACACACACACACACACACACACACACACACAGATGCTGGAGTCATAGCAACATATATCCTCTCACAACAATTAGGTTTTGTGAAACATAACCAAATGGGGACCAAACCCAACGGGAACCTTATACAACAGTTGGCAGAACCTTCAGTGTTGGGCGGTATCTCTGTCCCAGCTGAAAAAAAAATCACTCAACCTGGTTAACCATTGAGATACAAAATGAATCATTCTCAGGAGCAACATGAGAATTTCATGACCCCCCCATCTCCCTCCTTTACTCCTCCTCCCTTCACTCCCTCCTTCCAGTCCCTCCTTCTTCATGCCACTGGTCTTAGTTCATCACATACTTGTCGACACTCTTTCTGCTGCGGCGGTGACAAAGCCCGTCTTTCATTTCCTCCCCAGCCTGCTAGTGGGAAAGAGCGCTGTCGCAAGCGCCCAGGAGCACCATCTGCCACGGCCCCTTAGAGCAGATGATAAAGTTAGCATCTTCCCACACCCTCCTCCTCATCACACACACGCACACATGAACACACACACACACACACACACACACACACACACACACACACACACACACACACACACACACACACACACACCCCCAGTGGAGGCTACTCAGAGGAGGAAGGGGAGGACCATCCTTTTCACTGAATTTCATAAAAGTTATCATTTTTAGAATACAGCCAATGTTCCCTCTAATTTTGGTGGGGCACTGATCACATTTTGGGTTTTGTTAGTGGAAACTTTAATGTAGTGAGAATTTTGTGCAACTTCCGACATGCTTTTAGAGTGAACACAGGATGTATAGTGACCGACCGCCTTGATTCGGTCTTATGTAGCAAAATTTGAAATGGTGTTTTTTACATTGGATAAAAGTAGAGACTCAGAGCTACAAAATGGTATATCATACACTGCATTTGATGAACAATGGAAAATTAATTCTGCTTTGAAAGTTGAAACACTTGTTACCTCACTTTTGAGAAAATGGCCTTTGAATTTTTTGGCAAGTACCTACTGGAGAGCTCTTCTTTGTCTACACCCATTCAGCATCGTTCACACCCTCTTAAGCTTTATCCCAACCCATCTGTTAAAGGGTTGATCCTAGCATTCTGTCCTAACAACAGCAGTCAATCACCCAAGCTAACTGGCTAACGTTGGCTAGCTGGCATGCTACTTCCAGACACAAATGAGAGAACAGCTCACTCTGACCATTTTACTCTCCCTAGCAGAGCTGGTTAGGCTGTTTTTATGTTATCCAGAGCGTTGATGACTGCAACTGTGCTGCTTGCAACATTTTCAGTTTTTTTGCCAACGTTTACTGACACTGGCCATATTCAACTTGTGTTGAGCGTTTGTAAATTCGTCAGTTATTCGTCAGATAGCCAGAGCGAATTTACCAGCTATGTCTATCAACAGTGACATTCTATTGAAATGGTTACTTACATAGTGGAGTCTTTTGCTAAGACATGTAGCTAGCCACCTAGTTAAACGATGAAACATAATCCCAACTCATGACATTACTACCCTGCATGAATCTGCAGGAAGCTAACCAACCAGGTTCAATGTTAGCTAGCTAACATTAGGCTATAACTATCAAAGCAAATGGCTCTGAGAAATGAATAATAAGATCATACACGTAATATTAGTTAGTGAGCCAGCCAATTAACATTACCTAGCTAGCTAACAGTACACTTTAACTTGAAATGAAAATGACTTTCTGTTAAAATTAGAAACCTGTAATATCTGAAAATGTAGCTAGCTAGACCAGCGGTCCCCAACCACCAGTACCGGTCCGCGGCACATTCGTTACCGGGCAAAACGGAAAGGATAAATACATATATATTTTAAATCTGTAAAATAAAATAATAATTATATACAATTTTAGGCTATTTGTGCAGTAATTACCTTGAACATGGTGCAGTCTGTTGGTCCTTTTCTCACCACTCACAACAGTTTACAGATTTTGAACTTGAGTAATGCGCACGCCACGAGTTCATCACGGTCTGCGTGAGCTGTGCTGCCCGCCAACTCTGTACAAGCTAGCTACGTTAGCTGACATGAATAAAAACAAACGTCACTGGAGAGCTCCTTTGAAGGGGTAAGGGAGATGAAAGGCCCAATGACGATGTCTATAATGCAGAGACAGCAGAGCCCGAGACTGAAAAAAAAGAAAGCCTCATTCAATAGAAAATATGATGAGTCCTACCTAAAATATGGCTTTATTGCGACAGGTGACTTCTGTGTGTAGTATGTCAAGATCTAAGTAGCGAGGCAATGAAGCCCTCATAACTGCTTCGGGCGCATTGAATCCAAGCACCCTGCATTTAAAGACAAACCTGATGAATTCTTTGACCGAATAAACATGAACAAGAAGGACAGAAGCAAGTCTTGAAAGCCACTGCATCGACAAACGTGGCTGCACTGTGAGCATCATACTTAGTGACTAGCCGTATTGCTAAGGCCAAGAAGCTTTTCACTATTGGCAAGGAGTTGATTCTCCCTGCTGCTAAGGATATTTGCCGTGAACTCTTAGGAGAGGCTGCAGCTAAAAAGTTAGCACAGGTTCTTCTTTCAGCTACCACTTTCACTAGGCTAATTGATGAAATAGTGGAGGACGTTGAGGCACAATTGCTAGAGAGGTTTAACGAGTCACCGTGGTATGCAATCCAGGTTGACGAATCTACCGATGTCAACAACAAGGCAATACTGCTTGTTTATGTGCGATACTATATGTGATGTGCATGAGGATGTGTTGTGTGCGCTGTTCCTGCCGGCTAACACAACAGCCACAGAACTATTCAAGTCTTGGGATGATGACATGTCAGGAAAATTGGATTGGTCATTCTGTGTGGGCGTGTGCACGGATGGGGCTGCTGCCATGACTGGACGGCTGTCTGGTTTCACTACCCGGGTTAAAAGAGGTTGTGCCTGAATGTCATTCACAGAGAAATGCTGGCCAGCAGAAAAATTTCACTCAAACTTAACGTCATATTGAATGATGTTATAAACATTATTAATCACATCAAGCACTCGCGTCTGTTTGTGCGCACTCGCGTCTGTTTGTGAGCAAATGGACGCAGAGCACAAACGCCTTCTCTTATACATAGAAGTCAGATTGCTATCCAAGGGGAGATCGCTTGCCAGAGTGTTTGAGTTACGAGAGCTGGTGCAGAGATTTCTTTCAGATAAAAAGTCACCACTGGCAACACATTTTAATGACGAGGAATGGGTCGCAAAAACTTGCTTACCTGTGCGACACATTCAACCTGCTCAACGAAATCGATCTGTCACTTCAGGGGAGAATGACAACTGTCTTTAACAGGATTTTTGGAGAGTCTGAGACTGGGCCGTCTTTCTCCCAACTGGTGCGCGAGCATCTAGCTTCGCTGTCAACGGAATTCGAGCGTTACTTCCCAACTGCCAAAGACCCACGGAGTGTGAAGAAATGGATCCGTGACCTATTTGTGAATGTCCCAGGCAAATCGTCCATGTCCGTGCAGGAAAAAGATCAACTCCTTGAGGTTGCAAATGACGGTGGTCTTAAAAGTATGTTTGAGATAACATAATCTCTGCTGACCTTCTGGATTAAAATCAAGGCTGAATATCCTGAGATAGCCACAAAAGCACTGAAAACATTACTTCCATTTCCAACATCCTGTCTATGCGTAGCGGGGTTTTCCGCATTGACGGCAACAAAAACTAAATTACGGTGTAGGCTGACAATAAGGAACACCCTTCGGGTGTCACTGTCTGCCTTCACCCCTAGATGGGACCTTCTTGTTGCCGGGAAATAAGCTCAGGGCCCCACTGATTCAGTGACATGGTGAGTTGCAATGATTTTATTATATGGTTATTAGAGAAAAATATGCACTTAATGTTTTTATAATATCATCATGTTAGATCTACTTAAACTAAAACGTTATGAAGAAGCGGCTATACTAAAGGCCTAAACTCTGATCCTGAAAAGGTTTTACAGCTACACCATTGAGAACATCCTGACGGGTTGCATCACTGCCCGGTATGGCAACTGCTCTGCCTCTGAACGCAAGGCAGTACATCACCTGGGCCAAGCTTTCTGCCATCCATGACCTCTATACCAGGCGGTGTCATAGGAAGGACTGAAAAATTGTCAAAGATTCCAGGCACTCTAGTCATAGACTGTTCTCTCTGCTACCGCACAGCAAGCGGTACCAGAGCGCCAAGTCTAGGTCCAAGAGGCTCCTAAATAGCTTCTACCCCCAAGCCATAAGACTCCTGAACAGCTAATCAAATGGCTACCCAGACTATTTGCATTAGCACAGCTGAAAACTGTTGTCCTGATTAAAGAAGCAATACAACTGGCCTTCTTTAGACTAGTTGAGCATCTGGAGCATCAGCATTTGTGGGTTCAATTACAGGCTAAAAATGGACAGAAACAAGGAAGAGTTGCAAAGGAAAAGCCATGTCTCAGACTGAACAAGAAAATAAAAGATTAAGCTGGGCAAAAGAACACAGACACTGTACAGAGGAATTCTGCCTAGAAGGCCAGCATCCCGTAGTCGCCTCTTCACTGTTGATATTGAGACTGGTGTTTTTTGGGGACTATTTAATGAAGCTGCCAGTTGAGGACTTGTGAGGCATCTGTTTCTCAAGCTGGACACTAATGTACTTGTCCTCTTGCTCAGTTGTGCACCGGGGCCTCCCACTCCTTTTTCTATTCTGGTTAGTGCCAGTTTGTGCTGTTCTGTGAAGGGAGTAGTACACAGCTTTGTATGAGATCTTCAGTTTCTTGGCAATTTCTTACATTAAATAGCTTTCATTTCTCAGAACAAGAATAGACTGACAAGTTTCAGAAGAAAGACAGGTGGCCACAAAATGACCAGTAGTCCTGCAAAACAGACAACTCTTTGCGAAGCCTGTATAGCCATTCTGCTGGGGACAGCCTAGCTCTGCCTAGTTGCATTCGCTCGGGAAGAGGTGAATTGGCAGACTTCGGAGACTCTCTGGGGAACTCGGGTAGCCTCAGGTTCTCTCGGGAACGGCGCCATCGGGGACTTCAAGGATGTCCCAGAGGCGAGTTGGAAATCAAACCTCCTCTCCTTCTTTCGCTCCCGTAGTCACCCATCGATCCGAATGGTCAAGGCGATGAGCGAGTCGAGATCCGTTGGTAGTTCCCGGGCTGCAAGCCTTTCTTTTACTTCCTCCTATATTAAGTGCAGGAACATGTCAAACAGTGCTTCCGGGTTTCAGGCACTCTCAGCTGCCAACGTTCCAGGCACTCTCAGCTGCCTCTCTCCCGGACAATGGAGCATTGAAAACTTTCTTCACCTCCGCCACAAACTCCTCCAGACTGAAGCATACTGTTGATCATATACTGCCGTAGCCCAGGTGAGAACCCTCCTGGACATCAGCGTGATGAGGTATGCTATCTTAGAGTGGTCCGAGGGGAAGGAGGAGGGCTGCAGCTCAATGATGAGGGAACACTGAGCGAGAAACGCCCGACACGTGCCCGACTTTCCATCGAAGCGTTCCGGGGGAGGTAAGCGGTGTTCCCGGGAAATTGGGGTGGCCGGGGAGGCAGTGCTGCTGACAGCCGGGTTACTGAGGGGCTGGGAAGTTGCCGTCGTGGTAGGCTGCCTAACAGACAACCCGCAGAATTGCTCATGGTCATGGCGTTCAGCCAAGGTCTGGAACCCTTCCATAAGACCACGAAGCAACTCCCCATGCCTTCCAATGGTTGCTCCTTGGGAGGTGAGGGCGTTGCGGAGCTGGTCCAAGTCTGCTTGGTCAGTCTTGGCCAGTTCGTACTTTCTGACTGTACTGCATGATTGTAGCGGGTTTACTAACGCATTAGTTATAGTAGCTATGTTGACTATGACAGCTAATATGGAGATGTTGTAGGCTCTGTGTAACTGTTATAATGTGAAGGTTTGGCTTGGAAATATGTTTTTGCCTGGTCACAGACAGCTAATGTGTTGTTCACTGAAGTCCACAAGCAAAGGCAAAAGGTGAGATGAGGAGAGCATGTAGATATGAGAAATAATTATACAATGATAAAATGGATCATGATGTTTGTATGTGGCTGCTATGAGAGTGACCTGTGTTTGCGTGTGATCAAGCGTGTATTCATTCCGCCGATTCTGTTGAAAAACTTTTCTTAAACGAAAGCAAACAGAACAAAATGGGGATAAACATACCTGAATTTGTCCAATAGAAATGCTTGTTTTCAAACGTTGGACTAATGATTACACCCTCGAACAGCTAGATGCAGGCAAAAGTGTGCAAGGTGGTATCGAATGTGTCAATGTCTGTCACCTTGATTACTCAAATTTCTCTCGACCTGTGCACCTACAGTACATTGTAAACTTTCATTCATAGGCTAGGTTGTAGCAACCTCATGATGGCTATAGGGAAATTAGAGTATCATGTAGTAGCCTAAACATATCGATGTTACTTTGAACTGGGTGAATAGAATATGAATGACAGTCATCCAGTATGCAGTATTAGAAATAAGGCCATGCTCATGCTCAAAAATAATCAACCGACACACACACACACACACACACACACACACACACACACACACACACACACACACACACACACACACACACACACACACACACACACACCGACATAAACACACACACACACACACACACACACACACACACACACACACACACACACACACACACACACACACACACAGTGTCTTCCTTCCTCCTTTTCCAGGAACTGGTCGATGAGTGCCAGCTGAGCATGCCGAGCTCAAAGCTGACCAGGTCTCACTCTACTCCTGGGGTCCCGTAGGGAGGATGCAGAGGGAGTGTGATTGTGTGTGTATGTGTATGTGTATTTGTATGTATGTGTGTGTGTGTGTGTGTGTGTGAGGGCAACAAGGGGGTGAGTGAGGAAGAGGAGAGAGAGGGAAAGTGGTGTGAGGAGGAAGTGCACTCTGCCTGCAATTTTTTTGGGGGCAGGTTGTGCAATTAAAGTAGATTAATATAATCAGATTTTATTTAAAGGCTGATGTGTATCTTAACGCCACAACCAACAAATATTTTAATGACACAGTAAATCAGCTCAATCTAATAATGTAGCAATCAATCCCCAGATGATGAGCTGTATCTGTTTTGGAACTACCTCAGAGTAACAACTGCAACACGTCTCGGATACCAGGGACTGAGAGCAAAGAAGCGTCAGGAGATATTTCATTAAGACAACAGTTCAATTAACAGCTCAATTAGCCAAGGTAATTAGGGGCTCTGTTGGAACAAAAACCTGCACACACTCAGTGCATTCTAGTGCAAGGACCAGGGTAGCTAAACCCCGTTGCAGGCCACATAATCCTACTTAATCGATGGACAGAAATGTTTGGCTCAAACTGCCTGGAAGGAGAGAGGACGTTCTATTTCTAGCTCAATCTGAGCTTCCACTACACTGATTTCAAAAAGGCTAATTCAAGTTAATGTAGCTTTGGGTCTTTGGAAAAGAATTGAGATAACCTCAGCTCTGAGAGGCACTGTGCAACCTGTCGTTCTGCCCCTGAACAAGACAGTTAACCCACTGTTGATAGGCCGTCATTGTAAATGAGAATTTGTTCTTAACTGACTTGCCTAGTTAAATGAAGGTAAAAAATATATATATATATATATAAAAAAAAATGGGTTATGAGAGGAGCACACACACACACACACACACACACACACACACTTAAATACAAACGTATTTTAACCCAACTCTGTGTTAAACGTTCACAAAAGGCCTTTGTTTCAGTTGAATATGTACCTTGCAGTTTGCCAGGTGAGGCTTAGACCTGGTGGGGGGAATCTGATGTTTAAGCCCCCAAGAGTGTATAGTCGTCTGGCAGAGATCAACTCCCCTGAGCCCCTACTCAGTCAATTAGGATCCACCCACCAGCAGATATGGGGCCCAATTAGCTGGCTTGCATTATAGGACCCTCTCTTTCCCATCTGTGGGGCATTGGAGCCATTAGAGGTATGGACACACACCTGATGACACGTCCGTCATAGGCTTGATGCTGTCTGAGTGTGTTTGTACGTGTGTGTGTGTGTGTGTGTGTGGAGTTGGAATGACCTCCGGTGAGTGTGAGACATCCCCACCTGCCCCTGTGCTGCCCTCCCTGGGGTAAGTGAGTGAGTGAGTAGGCCTGGTCCTGCTCCACAGACCTGTTCTGTAATAAGAGGAGACAGTGCAGGCTGCAGCAAGACCAGAGCTCCTGTTCTATATGAGATGACCTTGCATATGAACCCACCTCATTATAAGGAGAAATGTCATACATTCTCTCCAAATAGCTATGGGAATCATTTGTGCAGGGCCAATAAGAGAACATACTGGAAATGGTATTGTCAGTGCTGAGGTGACAGTCACCATTATAGGGGTACTGTTTGACACATACGGACTACACAGCATCATTTCAAACCCAAACCCCAACTTGATGCCTTGTTTTCGGTGGCATCCGAACCAAGGTTTTGCTTTGTATAAATCTTGTGACAGACAGGATGACTGGCTGTTCGTCAGCGGCAGTTGAAGTGAGGAGAGCTATTTGTTGCCACATCCAGCCCCACACTTCCCTGTATGCTGTGTTACTTCATCTCTCCCCAACAGCTGTGCCTCCTGACCACTATCTGGCAACCGCAGCCTCCGTATGGCATGTGATTCGCACATAGAACTGCATAGGGAGCATCACAGCGGCCTGCCGCCCCGGCTTCCTGTCCCAGGCCCTATGCGCCTGGCGTCGCAGCAGCACATCCTACAGTTAATCTGTGGCCACCCCCTGCCCCCCTTCTCCTCCTCTCCTTCCTCCTCCCTGACCGACCGACTGAACTACCGGCTTCCTGCCAGCTGCTACTGGTCATACATGAGACACTCCACAGCTCTCTCACTGCCTTTATCTCGCTCGGTGCCTTTAACACTCTCAGTACCTTTGGGTCGTTCAACCAATTTCGTCCCCTTTGAGAAGTTTAACTTGGTCAATTTCTTTGGTTAATTTCACCTAATTTTAGCTATCATAAAGAGCACATGCTCAACTTTCTAAAAACATGTTTTCCCATCTTCTCAAGGTGAAATAAAAAAAATACTATAGTTAGTGCCCTTTAAGTGCCAAATAAAGTATCAGGGTTGACTATAACAGGGTTGACTATAACAGGGTTGACTGTAAACAGGGTTGACTATAACAGGCTGGACTATAACAGGATTGACTATAACAGGGTTGAATATAACAGGGTTGACTATAACAGGCTGGACTATAACAGGGTTGACTATAACAGGGTTGACTGTAAACAGGGTTGACTATAACAGGCTGGACTATAACAGGGTTGAATATAACAGGGTTGACTATAACAGGCTGGACTATAACAGGATTGACTATAACAGGGTTGAATATAACAGGGTTGACTATAACAGGATTGACTATAACAGGGTTGAATATAACAGGGTTGACTATAACAGGGTTGACTATAACAGGATTGACTATAACAGGGTTGAATATAACAGGGTTGACTATAACAGGGTTGAATATAACAGGGTTGACTATAACAGGGTTGACTATAACAGGGTTGACTATAACAGGGTTGACTATAACAGGGTTGACTATAACAGGCTGGACTATAACAGGATTGACTATACCAGGGTTGAATATAACAGGCTGGACTATAACAGGATTGACTATAACAGGGTTGAATATAACAGGGTTGAATATTACAGGATTGACCATAACAGGGTTGACTATAACAGGGTTGACCATAAGAGGGGTAATCTCAAATCAGACATAAATCCCCTGGTTACCGGGGGGAATGGAAGCTTGTTGTTTGCAAAAAAATAGTATTAATTGAATGCAAGCTTCAGCAAAAAAATGAGTTGTTAAAATATATTTATATATTTCAATATATTTCCCAGCAATTTAGATGGTACAATGATTCTCTACACTATACATTGCTTGTTTTATCACATGAACTGAAACTACTACAATTTTAGAAACCATGCCATGGCGGAGCGATTTCTACATAGTGCATCTTTAAAGGGCACTTCGTTTAATATAACAGGCTTTAAAATCCAATATTGTTGCCAAGTTTCTACTTAAAATATCATAGGTACGCAAAAGGCACTCTTTTTGTGGAACGATCCCTTTAACTCTCCCACTGCCCTTTAACTCTCACACTGCCCTGTAACTCTCTCACTGCCCTTTAACTCTCCCACTGCCCTTGAACTCTCTCACTGCCCTTTAACTCTCCCACTGCCCTTTAACTCTTTCACTGCCCTTTAACTCTCCCACTGCCCTTTAACTCTCCCACTGCCCTTTAACTCTCCCACTGCCCTTTAACTCTCCCACTGCCCTTGAACTCTCCCACTGCCCTTTAACTCTCTCACTGCCCTTTAACTCTCCCACTGCCCTTTAACTCCCTCCCTCCCCTTTAACTCTCTCACTGCCCTTTAACTCTCTCCCTCCCCTTTAACTCTCCCACTGCCCTTTAACTCTCCCACTGCCCTTTAACTCTCCCACTGCCCTTTAACTCTCCCACTACCCTTTAACTATCCCACTGCCCTTTAACTCTCCCACTGACGTTTAACTCTCCCACTGCCCTTTAACTCTCCCACTGCCCTTTAACTCTCCCACTGCCCTTTAACTCTCTCACTGTCCTTTAACTCTCCCACTGCCCTTTAACTATCCCACTACCCTTTAACTCTCCCACTGCCCTTTAACTCGTTCACTGCCCTTTAACTCTCCCACTGCCCTTTAACTCTCCTACTGCCCTTTAACTCTCCCACTGCCCTTTAACTCTCCCACTGCCCTTTAACTCTCCCACTGCTCTTGAACTCTCTCACTGCCCTTTAACTCTCCCACTGCCCTTTAACTCTCCCACTGCCCTTTAACTCTCTCACTGCCCTTTAACTCTCCCACTGCCCTTTAACTCTCTCACTGCCCTTTAACTCCCTCCCTCCCCTTTAACTCTCTCACTGCCCTTTAACTCTCTCCCTCCCCTTTAACTCTCCCACTGCCCTTTAACTCTCCCACTGCCCTTTAACTCTCCCACTGCCCTTTAACTCTCCCACTACCCTTTAACTCTCCCACTGCCCTTTAACTCTCCCACTGACGTTTAACTCTCCCACTGCCCTTTAACTCTCCCACTGCCATTTAACTCTCTCACTGCCCTTTAACTCCCTCCCTCCCCTTTAACTCTCTCACTGCCCTTTAACTCTCTCCCTCCCCTTTAACTCTCCCACTGCCCTTTAACTCTCCCACTGCCCTTTAACTCTCCCACTGCCCTTTAACTCTCCCACTGCCCTTTAACTATCCCACTGCCCTTTAACTCTCCCACTACCCTTTAACTCTCCCACTGCCCTTTAACTCTCCCACTGACGTTTAACTCTCCCACTGCCCTTTAACTCTCCCACTGCCCTTTAACTCTCCCACTGCCCTTTAACTCTCTCACTGCCCTTTAACTCTCCCACTGCCCTTTAACTATCCCACTACCCTTTAACTCTCCCACTGCCCTTTAACTCTCCCACTGACGTTTAACTCTCCCACTGCCCTTTAACTCTCTCACTTCCCTTTAACTCTCTCACTGCCCTTTAACTCTCCCACTGCCCTTTAACTCTCTCACTGCCCTTTAACTCTCCCACTGCCCTTTAACTCTCCCACTGCCCTTTAACTCTCCCACTGCCCTTTAACTCTCTCACTGCCCTTTAACTCTCTCACTCCCCTTTAACTCTCCCACTGTCCTTTAACTCTCCCACTACCCTTTAACTCTCTCACTGCCCTTTAACTCTCCCACTACCCTTTAACTCTCCCACTGACGTTTAACTCTCCCACTGCTAGGCATTGATAGAGCATGGGAGATCTTTGACTTTCTCTCTGCTTGATATATTTGGACCATTGAATATGTTCAACTTTCTTCACCGCTGCACTGAGAAAAGAGACTATTTTATGTGAACTTGGGTTGTCAGAGGGATAGGAGGCCGAAGGGAAATTGGCCGAGGTGATGTCTGGAGCAAAGTGTCCAAGAAACCATACAAAAAAATGGCTGACGCTATGACATCATGTTTTTCTCTCTATTATCACCACAGATAAGGGTTCATTTTGAACTTCATGATAGTGTTCACTCACACAGAGCAAATAGCAGAGACATTGTTCAGAGAGAGAGAGAGAGAGAGAGCAGAGTAGCATCATTGTGAGATGCTGAGTCATAGTGAATGGAGAAGTCAGACTCGGTCAGGGTCACTCGGCTTAGCATCCAACACTACAAGCAACCTTGTGTCATCTTACAACACAGAGCATGTACTGAAAGCTACGCCAGGTGACACACAGCAAAACACTGAGTCTTGTTTTACAAGACACAGGAAATGAATTTATTTGAACTGAATACAAGATCTGATACATCAAAAGAATGGTTGAATGATTCAAATGGTAATTTCCCAATTCTACAGCAACCTTCTACATATGCAAGTGTGGCTCTATGAGTGTTTGAAGATCAACTGTATGTGCTAGATGCTTCACATATTTGCTCTGATCTTACCTTCACCTCTTTGGGTTTTTTGTCTGTGTACGTGTGTGTGTGCTTGAGTGTGTATGAACATGAGTGAACAGTGGGCTTGAAGAGACTGATACGAGGAACCGTGGCTTACCAGAAATAGGTCAGCCTTCACGCCCTGGGGCTGCCTCCACAGTTTTCATGTTAATCGCCAATACACTCTCGCTCTCTCGTTCTTCCTTTGGTCTTTCCTCTCAATTAACGTCATTCCACTCCGCTTCTTTCTAACAGCCCTCTGCTGTCCCAACATACACTCTCTATATGAAACATTAATGATGACAATACTAAGTGGATCCATATCAGGGGTTTTGTTTGAAGAGAAAGTGCAGACTGGGGAGAATTCCTGCAGTGGTTCCTATAATTGGCCTGCAGCCATTCCTATGGCCTTCTGCTCTTTGAATAATGCATGGGCCCTTTTTTAACGAAGCCTCTTTTTGTTGTTTTACTTCTGTAGGCTGTAGGGTGAAATTAGCATAGTCCTGTGTCTGCATCTTAATAAGGGGACGGGTAATAAGGACCGGCCACACTCAAAGCTAGCCTTGAAGAAATTAGGAAAATGTATGCTAAGGTTAACTTCAGCTGGTGGTCTATCTCAACCAGCATTGGCCTACTTAAGTATGTATAAAGAATTGGTCTCCTGGGTGAGGAATATTGTTCCAAATTATTTTCTTAAGCTCAGTGGGTACAGTAATCAACTGTACTGTATCCATTCGGGCAGTGTAGAGGACGCCTCCTCTATGGCACAAAAAGGACCCCTGGGACACGTGAGTCAGCAGAGTTGGGCGGCCATGATGGAAATCTGGGCTTTAGAAGTCTGTCTGCTACTCCTCTGCTCATTCTGGGATGTCTTTTAGATTCTCCCTTTTTAAGATACAGCATATTTCTCTTAAAATCCAATCTACTGTAAAAATACAAAGACTACCTCACCTGATGGAGTTTCCATGTCGTATATATATATATAATGTCATTTATAAGCTTGAGCTCCTTCATTAATTTCTGTTACTGAATGCGTTTTCTGTATTGAACTGAACTAACACATGCTCTTCAAGCATATCTTCAGAGATCACAAAAATCATTGCGTGTGAGAATATTTAGCGGTCGTAGCCCACTGTAAGCTTCTCAACACTGATACCCACCCAGACAGGAGTGAGCAGGAGCCTGGACTGCCCAGACAGAATGGAGTCTAGACTATTTAAAAGTCTGTCCTCAAGTGGGGGGCAGAACATTCCTTAGTCATCAAGCTGTACAGAATGGTCACTAATCCTACTGGAGAACACAGTCCCTTTCATCTGGAGAGGGAAGGCTCACCAAAGCCCTGATCCGAGTCTAGAGCAGGACCCTTTGGAGAGGGGGACCAGGGTGGCTGAGACCTGGAAGGGCTGAGAGAGGGAGACCAGGGTGGCTGAGACCTGGAAGAGCTGAGAGAGGGGGACCAAGGTGGCTGAGCCCTGGAAGGGCTGAGAGAGGGGGACCAGGGTGGCTGAGACCTGGGAGGGCTGAGAGAGGGAGACCAGGGGGGCTGAGACCTGGAAGGGCTGAGTGAGGGGACCAGGGTGGCTGAGACCTGGGAGGGTTGAGAGGGGGGTGGGGGTCATGTGATAGGGCTCTGGCGCCAGGTGAAGGTGTCTGGATTTTGAGTAGGCGGCGTGGCATTCCTGGGCCCATATTCACTAAGTGTCTCCGAGGTGGAGTGCTGGTCTAGGACTTGTTTAGATTATAATGAGTATGATTATATGAGCGGCTGGGACCTAATCGTAGATCAGCACTCCTACTTTAAGACGCTTTGTGAATACGGGCCTTGGCTAGGGTTTGACTCGTCTTTGTGGTAGGATCACAGCACAGGCGGTAGAGCATGGCGGTAGAGCATGGCGGTAGAGCATGGCGGTAGAGCATGGCTGTAGAGCATGGTGCTTGCAACGCCAAGGGTTGTGATTTTTTTATTTCCGCTAAGGCCTCCCATAGATAAAATGTATCCAAGCATGACTGTAAGCTGCTTTGGATAAAAGCGTCTGCTAAATGGCACGCAGTATATTACAGCAGAGAATACATAGGGGACGGAGGGTGGTCGGGGAGCCCATGAATAGTTACAGCTGGTACAGATGCCTCCTATGTCTCATATGTGGAGAGTTGTGATTTATAGCTTGGAAATACAGAGGGGATACGCTTTTAAAAAGAGGATATTTCCCCCCACCTCCTATAGCAGTGTTGCATTGTGAATGTGTCATTCCATTTCTATATGAAGTATCTATTTAAAGACATCAGGACGAGAGTAATGATGCAGTAGGATGATAAAAATTGTGGAGTGTTAAGTTCCTTGTTTCTGCCCCAACAGTTTAGTCCAGGCTGCATCACAACCGGCCGTGATTGGGAGTCCCATAGGGCGGCGCACAATTGGCCCAGCGTCATCCGGATTAGAGTTTGGCCGGGGTAGGCCGTCATTGTAAACAATAATTTTTTGTTAACTGACTTGCCTAGTTAAATAAAGGTTAAATAAATACAATTAAAAAAAAATATATATAGAATATTAACCTCTATATCGACTTTTCATCAATTAAGAAATGACGTGCTCACTTCTAAGCTCACTGAATCAGAACGTCCGATCTTCGGAGGATGGCAGATACAAGCAGCTCATTCTGGCAGCCACTGACATACCTGTCAGTTCTCACATTCTGTGCTGTCTACCAGGTTCACAGAACTCTCATTTCCTATTTTGGCTTGAGACACAAGCTGGCATGGGAACAGAATAGGAAGTGAAGTTGCAAGATGTTCCCTCTATGGGATTTCAGAGCTGCTGTTTTTTTTTTGGGGGGGGGGACTGTCAAAGTGACTGACATCCTATAATGGGCCAAAGTTATGAGAGAGTTGTTTCAGATGACTGCCTTTCCCATCTGATTGTGCTCTCATGAAGATTCGAGTAATGACTTTATGTTGACGTTTTACTAATCTACACTTGATGAAATACTTGATGAAAAAAGTGGCAAAAATGACTAAACTGGTCTTGATATGTATAAGGGATACAATTTGTTCCATGAAAATATTAAACTCGAGATCGGTTCTTTAAATCACAATAAATCATATAGTTATTTTTTATTTTTATGCATATTGTATTTACAGAAAATAAGTTACACAATGATAATATTAAGCTTTGGCCCTTTTGTCCATTGCATTTAGTCATTGTCGTTAAAAGAATGCTCAAACCGGCAGGTCAAATGAAATGAACAAAACAACACTGATGACTGAAAGTGATTCATTGTCATTTCTACTGTTGAGGCGACACTGTTCCTAATAGTTCCTAGACATGTGTGTTCCTAGTAGTTATACAGCTGTCATCAAGTTTATTTAAGTGATTCAGGGAGTAAGGAAATCGCAGGACAGGTGCCAACATACTGGGTTTGCACCACTTCGGCTTATGTTGCACTGAATAGTGTGTGAATCTTAAGATCTGAAGAAGTCTCTGTTGACTTGTAATAACTTAATTGAACGTTTACAGGTTTTGGATGCACTCTTTAGGATAAACAAGAACTGTGAACACGGTGATCTATGTTTTGAACAAAATCTACATTGTTTTTTGCCTTTTCAAGAGCATCTATTTTTAATGTGCCCTCCTCATCACGGAAAGAACTCCACAAATCATCAATGAAGTTGAATTCCCCCCAAATGTTAAATTAACTATGTGAAGGCAGCTGCTCTTTGAGCACAAAATACTTTTGTTTGCGCTGTGAAAACAATGAATAATTCTCTTTGCGCCCCATATGTGGGCGTCAAATCGGGGCGAGCGAAAGATGGCAAGAGTATTATCTGTGGCGCAGATCAAACAGTAGCCAGGTTTTAATGAACACAGAGAATAGAAAGGAGGCAGGCACAAAGCGGGACGTGGGAATGTTTGTTTGTGTAGAAGACCTGTGAAAGACGGGAGCATGTGTAAGAGAGGCCCCTTAACCAGGCGGTGGGGAGGTGTGTGTGTGTGTGTGTGTGTGCGTGTGCGCGCTTCAGACGGGGAAACTTGGGTTCCCTGCTCTGCCTCTGGTTGTGTGTTATGTTCAGCTCTGAGATGACATCTGTGTGAGTGATTTTAACAGTGTTCCCATTGCATTGTATACACCCTGGTTCTCCATGAGGAGAATTTTCAAGGCAGCGGCGCAGATGCTTCGGAGCTGTCATTGTCGCCAGACACAAGGGCATGTGGGCGTGAACAATGCAAATCCTTAGGATTCTCCCGAGAAGCACAAGACCTAAGTGCCTGTGCAGGACGCATAAAGGCCTCCACATGAATGTGAATGTGGGCCTGAGGTGGAATGCAGGGGAAGTAAGTTAACCCTTGTGTGGTCTTAACATTCTGTATACTCCCATTGTCCTAAGGGTAAAAAATGACCCACCTTCACTAAACACTAAAATAAAGCAGCTTAATTGAATTTTAAACCCCAAATCTATTGTGCATGAAGAAGCAAACTGTGAATATCTGGGTTTTCCCTCTTCACAATGCAGAAAGACTGCATTTAAATCAGTTGACACCACTTGTTTTTATTACAACACCCCCATCATAATTGTTTTCTTTACTAAAGTAGAGGTTTATTATTGCTAAAGGTACTGCATAGGTGTAAACATGTTTTTTTTTAGCAATATATAGCACTTGAATAGCCTAAGAAAGTAGCAAAAATTTGCATAAAGTAGTTTTGAATGCCTGTTATTGAAGGGAAACAATAACAGTCTTGAGCTTTTTGGCAACATGGTGATATATTCTTATATGCTGTACAATGAGGAATTCAACTACAAAATACTAGTCTTCTCTCATTTTTTGAACCATTGCCCTCACCCACAAGGTGTATAAACAACAACATTAAATAAGATAATAGATAAAAAACAAAAACGTGAAGATCATAAATCAAAACTATAACTAGCACATGTAGGACTGTATGCAAGTGTGTGTTCATTGACTTTGCAGATATATTTCTCACATGTGCAGCACATATTATGATTTTTTTACAGTCCTTCTTTGGGGTGCAGAATTGGCATCCCCTCCTTTTGCCTGCCCCAGCTGCAGCCTCAGGTGGATCAGGACAAGATTCAGTCCCCTGAACAGCTTTCACAAGCGCTGCAGAGGCTGCTGTGCGGGGGAGGCGCTCCCTTCTTTGAATGTGTGGGGTTACAAGTTCCTTTCCCAGCTGCTCCAGGAACACCCTCCTCTTGTTCCGCTTATCAGTCATCCAGGTGGGGTTGATCTTGTTCCATATCATGAAGGCATTGAATGAAGACACATCAATGATGTTATGGCAGATGACCAGGGGCCAGTGGGCAGTCATCCTCCTGCAGCTGTAAGTTCCAATCACCTTGTCCAGGTTGTCCATGCCTCCTAGTGCAGGATGATGGCTGGTTTTCTGTCCTCCCAATCACTGATCTCAGACGTTTTTTTGCAGTGTGCTCTGGAGGACCACATTCTTGTTCTTCTTTGGAAGGTAAGAAACTAGAGTGGGGGTGGGGGTGAAGCCAAACATTGGTGAGAAGACCTCTGTCCTCCTTGTTGCGAGGAGTGCAGGGGTGAGCTCAGGCTTGTTCTTTCTAACTGTGCCAACCATGGTGATCTTCC
This sequence comes from Oncorhynchus clarkii lewisi, assembly GCF_045791955.1. Taxonomy (NCBI): domain Eukaryota; kingdom Metazoa; phylum Chordata; class Actinopteri; order Salmoniformes; family Salmonidae; genus Oncorhynchus; species Oncorhynchus clarkii. The sequence continues at coordinate 9,405,190 of NC_092171.1, read as the reverse complement.
TCTTCAGGAGCTGCTGGCTGAGTTCATAAGAGGTGAGAAATTGTCACATGTGACCTCTCAGTCCATCTGTCACATCAACCACAACCTGCGTCCCTGGTTCTTCTCCGGGCCTCCACTGGTCGACTTCCCTTGCAACTTCCAAGCATAGCTGGATTGTGCGTCACAGGCAGAGGTGGGACCAAGTCATTGTTTTACAAGTCACAAGTAAGTCTCAAGCCTTAGCACTCAAGTCCCAAGTCAAGTCCCAAGTCAAGACAGGCAAGTCCGAGTCAAGTCTCAAGTCTTTAACTTTGAGTTTCGAGTCCTAAACAAGTCATAATGTGTTATTTTTTTTCACCTTTATTTAACTAGGTAGGTTAGTTGAGAACAAGTTCTCATTTACAACTGCGACATGGCCAAGATAAAGCAAAGCAGTTATACAGTGTGTGCAAATAAGGTAAGATAAGGTAGGTAAAGGCAATAAATCGGCCATGGCGGCAAAGTAATTACAATATACCAATAAAACACTGGCGTGATAGATGTGCAGGAGATGAATGTGCTATGCGTGCTCTTCACCAAATGTAATACCATTTCATATTTTTAACAAGAGTAATAGTAGGTATATTACATTTACGCAAATCATGAATGCTTTTGAAAAATATCAATATATTTATTACTTTCAAAATAAACATGGGTAGCCATGAGAAAGACACACCCCTCCCACCCAATAGTGATAGACTATCGAGGATCACTCTGGGGCGCAAATGGGCGATGTAGGCTTGTACACAATCGCCCAACCTTGTTTTAGGAACGTCAGGCAGGATTTAGGCTACCAACTGCCTAGCCAGTTGTAGCTAAATCTTGGGTGCAATGATAATGTTCCCGCACTGACTGACTGTGTGGAGGCTCATTGATTTAACTTTATGCTAGCCTACATGATACACTAGTAAAGTAATCAAATAGGCCACCCATATCTTGATGCCATACTTTGCTGTCGAAAAGGAGAGCAACCTTTTGACAAAAGAGATTCATGTGAGTAATTAGTATCAGTGTCACAGAAAACAATCGCAAAAATCAATGATATTACAGCGATACATAATAAAATGAACTGTGAAAATCACTTACTGTAACGGTTTTCCTCCTCTTCTGAGGAGGAGTAGGAAGGATCGGACCAAGGTGCAGCGTGGTAAGTGTTCATCATTTTAATAAACTGAACTGAACACTAAATACAAAGTAACAAAAGAGAACAACCGAAACAGCTCCGTCACACACTAAACAGAAAATAACCACCCACAAACAAAAGTGGGAAAACAGGCTACCTAAGTATGGTTCTCAATTAGAGACAACAATTGACAGCTGCCTCTGATTGGGAACCATACCAGGCCGAACACATAAATATAACACACAGAATAAAACAGAATGCCCACCCCAACTCACACCCTGACCAAACTAAAATAGAGACATAAAAAAGGAACTAAGGTCTGTACGTGACACTTACATTATATGAAAATATAAATTTACCTCTGAATGGAATCAGTTGCTGTTACTTCAGGCCCAGGGTTGTAGAAGTATGGCAGACACTCCACCCTCTTCTCCCAGATCTCTCTTATGGCCGTCAGTTTATCTCTCACACGTCTTGCAGGTCTTGACTCACGGTTGTCAAATCATAGCATTCTTGAGAAAGTGTGAAAGGCTTTCAGTGGCATCGTGGTACAGAAAATCGCCCTTCCACTCTCTGCAGCCCTATGTAAGCATGCAGGTCAATCTCATCCATCCTTTTCCAGTTGTCTCCATATTTACGGAAACCCTCCAAATTTGTCATCTCCAGGATGATTTTTTCGATGGCTGGTGTGATGAACATGTAGAATATTGAGGCGATGTCCTGAGCATGGTCAACTGCATGTGTTGTGGGCCCTGGGGTCGTCCTTATGACATTTTGTGCTGCCATCCTGCCCTTGGTTGTCATGTGGTGACAAGGACCATGCTATTTTGCAGTTCTTTGACATAAATGTCTCTCTCTCTTTCAGCTTGGGGGATTTATTTTTCATCTGAAGATGATGCATCGTGCTCTGGGTTGTAATTCTTCCCCATCTTCTTCTTCAGATACCTCCTCCTCTTCTAAATCATTGTTCTCTAGTTCCTCCTGGACATCTGAAAAAAAAACAGATCTACAACCTGTTGGGCACTGAAACGTGCACTCATGGCTTCAGCAAAGAGAGAACTGTGGGGACTGTCATCGGCAGCACCTTTATAGCCTCTGACTGCATTCCCCATTAGTAAACAATGCTTTCAAGAAATGTTTATTTTGTCTGTGAACTTGAGTCGTGTGTGGGGTCGTGGAGGGGAGATGCTGCACGTCCACAAGAAAGTTTCTCATTGCGTGTGTGTGTGTGTGTGTGTGTGTGTGTGTGTGTGTGTGTGTGTGTGTGTGTGTGTGTGTGTGTGTGTAAGTGATTTAGACCCGGCAGTCTAGACGATCTTTTTACCCTGGTGATGTACATCTTCCATGGAAATATGAACAAATGCGATTTTTTTCACTTTTGTAATGTTGGGGTCACTCCAGGAAAAGTCATCAAATTTCAAGTTGAAAAAATATAATTTAGGGTGTTTTCTCTGCTGTTAAACATAGTGGCAGGTCATTTTTGACCCTTAAGACAACACACGGGTTAAGTTCATTTTGTAGTAGGAGCCCAATGTTTCCACTTTAACCTCTTGCTTTGACCACAACCTGCATCCTAAGTTCCATGGCACATCCTCTCTCTCTCTCTTCCATCCATACACGATTCTAACTTCTACTCTACTCTCTCTTCTCACCCACCCCACACTCTAATATTTCATCTCCCCTCTCCCTTCACCCACATTGCACCCATTCTCACTTCAGCTGTGGTGCCAGGGAAGTGTCCTGTATAAGGTTGCAAAGGGAAGGAGTATTACTGGTAACTTTCAATGTTTTTATGTACATTTATCACAAGACATCTATTGGCCCTTTTGGGTAATTCAGATAATCAGGTGTCTGTAATAATCTCTGGCCCTCTGTGCGGCCTTGTCACATGCAAAATATGTAACATAATAAACTTACACGATGACAAAAAGTTCAATGAGAAAGATTGCCATAGATTACCTATTAATTACCAAAATGACAGAAGATTCCAATAACTTTGGTAAATTACCGGTAGCTTTGCAACCCTAGTCCTGCAACACCTTCAAAAGCCCCTGTTCCACTGCAGGGCATTCACCTGAACAGATGAGCAAGAAGGGATGATGATAAGGAGGAAGAGGAGGAGGAGGTAGGGAGAGGACAGAGACCATTTTTTTTGTGTGTGACACAACTATTTCTACACCACTGAGAGCGACACATAATAAGAATCTTCTGCAGTACAATGGGTTCCTAATGAAGTCTAGACCAAAATAAAATTAGCTAGGATGGAGAGGTTTATTATTTCCAAGGAGCCAGGAGGAGCTGCAGCCAGTCAGTCTATGAGAGAATGATTCAGTGTGTGTTTACCGTGATTCGGTTTGGGAGAGGAAGGAATTCAATAAAGATGATGAAGAAGCCTTGCTTGTACCTCATAGGTTGCACCGTGTGGTGGTTAGATTCAGAGGAGCGCGAACACAGCGCTGGGAGAGAGAAGTGATTACTGTCGTTAATTTTCACAGGAAATGTTGCGTCTCGCTGACATTTTAGTAATGATTCCAGCAGCTGGGAACAATAAAACTGTAACATTGCACAATTATTGGCCGGCCTCACAGCATTGAGTAAAAGCAATAAGGCAATAACACACATAGTCCCCCATCCTTCACACCTCCCTCCAATCCCCTTTAAAGTTGCATCAGCGAAGGAAGAAAAACCAAATGAGATTTAGCATTTAACAAGCTCAGGCTGCTTACACATGTGATTATTTGGTAGAAGACTGTTCTTTGGCTTCAGTGTTGTATTGGCCTAATGTGATTTTGTCTCCTCTGGGCTGTGTGTGGAGGTCAGAGAGAGTTAGAGTGGCAGTTTGAACAGTCCATAAGACAAAACCACAGCCATGTATCATCAGCAGCTGCATAACTACTGTACAGTACATGAGATCTAGTGGGAAGGGGAGAGAGATGATCGGAGGAGGGAGGGAAGGAGGGGGGGGGGGGGTGAGAGGAGGGAGAGCAAGTGTAAGAGAGAGACAGAGAGAGTGGAGGGTGGTTGGAAGAGGAAAAGATCAAGAGAGCTGAGGGAGAGAGAGAAGAAAGGAGGTAGAGAAGAGGGAGAGAGAAAGTGAAAAAGAGACTCCAACATGTTACAAGCACATAATCCCAGAGCGATGCCTCCCCCAAACAGATACAATGCGAACCCGGCTCCACAAATGGGCTTAGCCCCCTCAGTTCAAACTTTATCCCCTTTAGTTCTAGTTTTATGTCCCTATATAAAAATAGCAAAAAAGTTACAATGATTGAGTGACAGGTCGACACCAAAAAAATCTGCATCTCCGCTGTGCTGTGTCAGCACAATGGACAGGGCGCGTTGCGTTGTGTGCGGGGGGGGGGGGGGGGGGGGGGCTATGGAAACTCACTGGGTAGTTAGACATGACTCATTTGGGTTTCCATACAAATCTGGAAAAAAAAAACGCTTCTCATCTCTGTTGTAGGCTAAGTGAATAACGTGATACGCCTCTGCCTGTAAAATTTTATTTAGAACGCCGGGGTTAGGGCTGTGGCGTTCATGAAATTTTGTCAGCCGGTGATTGTCATGCAAATAAATGTCGGTCTCACAGTAATTGACTGCTAATTAACATGAACACATTTAGCATCTCCAGGCTTAAACACAGAGCCTACAGACCACTGATGCAGACCTTTTGAGCATCTACATTTTCAAAAGTCAATAAATCCATTTAAAGGGACATTTTTCAATAATTTCCAGGACCACCCCAACATCAACATATGTGAAAATTGAGTTTCAACGTTTTGTAGTAAAAAAGACAGAGGAAGATAAGTATTTCCAATGACATCATCGGTGTGCATCGTGTGATTTCGACCAGTTGTGAGTCGGCATTGCCTACTAATTGTCTACTATTTGGTCGATGATGTCATTGGAAACACTTATCTTTATATTATTTACTGCAAAACATAGAAGTGCGCCATTTTCACAAATGTCGATGTTGGGGTGGTGCTGGAGATGATAAATATGAAGTTGAAAAATTGTGAAATGTCCCTTTAATATAGCCTACACCAGGGGTATTCAACTCTTACTGCTGTTTTTTTGTTGTTCCACCTGATCATTAATTACACTCACTAAATCAGTCCCAGAGTTGAGTTTGAAGGGCCAACACCATCACAACAAATCCATTATTTATTTTAGGCAGGTCTAAAAAAAAAACATTACGATATGAATAAAATGTAGCCTATTTCATTAGAACAGAATAGCATACTCTGAGTTGTCTGTATGTTAGGCCCTGATCTGGCTATGCCATATGGCTGTGGGCTACTCTAGTTCATTTAGCAGACAAGATTAGCTTATCATTCCCGCTGCATTATTTTATATTATTGTATAGTAAGAAGAATACCATTCAACATAGCTGAATAAAATAGAAAGGATATTTTCCCCAAACGATATTCAAGGGAGCGCTCACTATTCTGTGCTGAGCAGTTAATAACAAAGAAACAGGTCCTTTTATATGCTTAATTTAGTTATATATGCAACTTTAGTTGTGATACAAATGTTAGGCTATATGTTTTCATTTCCAATACATTCTGAGCTGCATGATGCGCCACCAGTGATGATTTGAAAACATTCACATGAAAGGCTCTGGGCTGCTTCTTGTGCAGGCTGCACACACTTCATCAGTCTCTCATTCACATGAAAGGCTCTGGGCTGCTTCTTGTGCAGGCTGCACACACTTCATCAGTCTCTCATTCACATGAAAGGCAAGCGCTCTGGGCTGCTTCTTGTGCAGGCTGCACACACTTCATCAGTCTCTCATTCACATGAAAGGCAAGCGCTCTGGGCTGCTTCTTGTGCAGGCTGCACACACTTCATCAGTCTCTCATTCACATGAAAGGCAAGCGCTCTGGGCTGCTTCTTGTGCAGGCTGCACACACTTCATCAGTCTCTCATTCACAATTTGACAAGCACTTTATATTCTCACCAATCAGACTATTCTCAATTTAATCTGGTGTTAGCATATAGCCTACTAATATATGTGTGGAATTATTTTTTATGAAATAATTCCCCTCCCCCCCAAAAAAACGTAATCTGTAGCCTGCACTCGAATAGCAAATAGAGGTTATGTGTGGTTACGTTTTTACTATGCTAGTTACACTGGTTGTAAGCAGATTCATGTGTTTAATTTGAAGAACTGAGCAATAAATAGCAGCACGAGAAATCTGGGATCCTCTTTTAAACAGTGGCCAGTCAGAACTCTGTTTTCACATACATTGATTGGGCTTATAAGAACACATTTTTCACTAGCCTCTGTAGGCTATGAGGGGTCCTAGGCCCATAGGGTACATTTGGAGTTATTTGGCCACTTTAGTTCTGATACAAACGTTATTGAAACGTATAGGCCAATGGGCTTACCTACGTGATGCATGTGACTATGATTTAAAAAAATATATATATATATAATGCATGCGCTGTTTTTTGCCTTAGACTGCACACGCTGGACATCATTTAGAAGTGATAATATTCTCACCCATCAGACGATTATTAATGTAATATTGTCTTTACATGTACTAAATAATATATAGTACACTGAGTGTACAAAACATTAGGAACACCTTCCTAATATTGAGCTGCACCCCCTTTTGCCCTCAGAGCAGCTTCAATTCATCGGGGCACGGACTCTAGAAGGGGCTGAAAGCGTTCCACAGGGATGCCGTCCTTTGGGTGGTGAACCAATCTTGATACACATGGGAAACTGTTGAGTGTGAAAAACCCAGGAGCGTTGCAGTTCTTGACACACTCAAACCTGTGCGCCAGTCAGCTATTACCATACCCCGTTCAAAGGCTATTACATATGTTGTCTTGCTCATTCACCCTCTGAATGGCAAACATACACAATCCATGGCTCTCCTCCCATCCATCTACAGTGGGAAATCAGTTGTGATATTAGTTTGGGCCATTATCATGCACCTGTTGGGACAGGGGAAAAAAATACATAATCCGTATGCACTGGAATAGCGAATGGAGAATGTTTTTCTTTTAGCAAAGCATTGTGTTTAATATTAGCAAAGTTGAGAAATAAATATAGTAGGCCTAGTCGATAGAAAGTTGATGGGAAACTCCTCTTTTTAACAGAGGCCACCAAAACTCTGTTTTCTCATGCAATAGCGTAGCATAGCGTGTAGAAAATGTTGCACAACATGTTCTTATAGGAACACTTATTTCATTCCATGCATCAACCAGCTATGAGGAGCTGGCTCTTGTTGTGCAGCAGGTGATAAAACTCCACCAATCCATTAGTGACTAGCCGTTAGCAAGTTTGGCAGGCTGCTAACGACCATCAGCGGCATCAGAGAGCAGTTTTGAGGAAGCCTAGTTATCGTGACTCACCGGTCACGTGGAATTTGGCTGCAATCATGACTCGTGACAGCCGGTGTGGCAGTAATACGGTCACTGTAACAAGCCCTAGGCGGAGTCAAGTTTACAGTTGAAGCTGCTTCACTCTGAGCTAGTTAGCTTTCAAAAGCGTTAGTGTTAATAGCCTGAGCCTATTTAGCTAGCTCGAACCAGCTAATCTGCCACGATGGATTTCAGACGTTGGCTTCGCCAAGTACCCAAACAAAGGAGAAGGAGAATGATGAGCAGCACCACCATCAAACCACCGAGGCCGCCTCCAAGTCCATTAGCGATAATGCTGCCAAGCTCCAGCTAGCGTGTGCAGAGCCTACCAATCCTTCCAGAAGCGCTGCCAGAATAATGTCTCCACCTCTGGCTATTCCTGATGATCTTGGAACAGCTAACCCAGGTTAGCCTAGAATCCTACCCTTAGCTGCAGGTCATGTATTTGTCAAGACAGCTGTGCGTGGCTGCATCTCACTGTAGTAGGCTGTAGGTTATGTTTTGGTTATTTGGATCTCCATTCGCCTTTTGTTAATCGCTTTTGTTTACTATTAATGTAACTAGCCTAAATATACTATAGATTGTGTCATGCCTTTATCAATCCGATATTTTGTTTACAAGGCCTACAACTTGGTACCACTGTTTTGTTCTGTTCAGTCATTTGCTGCATTGTTTTTTGGTATGACAGCTGTGTGTACGACTAAGCTGTTTGTAATAGCGGATTTGCCCTATCTATCTTGTAGCCTATATTCATTACCAAAACGACCTAGCTGTAGGGCGCTGTCCATTGTGCTGATACAGTGCAGCAGCGATCAGCTACAGATGTCAAAAGCACTCACATTTGAACTTTACTTTTATTGTGGTATGGTGTGATTATATAAGCAGAATTTAATATAATTCCAATGCAAGAATCCCGCAAAATATTGCCCCCTCGCCAATTTCAACTGCCCCCTCAGTCACTTTATCCTGGTGCTGGGTCTGATACAATGAGACTTGTAAATGTCAGATTGTTTTTGACCTTTCTCTCTTTACGTGACTACAGAGCTGCCTGTCTCTGTGTATCAAGTGTGTGCAGTTGCATTTGAGTCTATGTGTGTGTGTGAGAGCGAGATACGACCATTGGAATATTAATGATTGATTAGTACTGTTGTGCCTGTGCATAAATATCATGGGCGCATTAGTACTCAGCACTGAAGGGCATTAATATCCTTCTCCCCTCACTTGTCGGGCGTCCTGTGTTTCCTGTCTAATACATTCAATTTTATTCTGGGAAGAAACTGTTATTCACACTCACGACAACGTAGTCCTGAAACTTGTACCCGGAGTGACCATTCAACCATTGCAGTGATACATTGAAACGGCAGAGGAGTTACTCACTTGTTGTGGGGCTGAGTTTGATTTAATGCTAGTCGTTCCTGTTGAGTATTTTTGACAGGGTTGTGTGTGCTGAAATTAAATGCAGAGTGCTTTCGAATTCTGACATCCATTTTCAAGAGCTGAATAAAAAAAAACAATTGACTTCCGCCAAAGACAAGACTTTGTGGAGAGGAAACCACCTTTACCATCCTCTAGTCTACCTCTAGTGCTCTTCCTGTCTGGGGAAAGTTTTCAAGAACAATCACAAACTAAACAAGGGCTATTTCTTTGCTGACGGAAAGAGAATAAAAAAATGATAGGAACTAGAAGAGCACCAAGTCGTGCACTATAGTTCCGGAAGCTTTGAAACTTGATATAGCTGGTGAAAACCCACCTCTCTCTCTCTCTCTGTCTCTCTCTCTCTCTCTCTCTCTCCCTCCCTCCATGGGAGACATATGTGAAATAGATAATACACAAACGTGAAATGAACAATAAAAATTACAAAAAAAGTTCTCTCTTGTTTCACTTTTACTTCACACACCCACAACACTGTCACCACAGACAGTTGCGGTAAACTTTAAATAGTAGGTCACCTAAATATTATGCATGCACTTTTGCTCGCTAAACTCCTCACCCCCCTCTCACCCCCCCCCCCCCCCTCTCTCTCTCTCTCTTTCACTCTTTCTCTCTCTCTCCCATCAGAAGGTGATGTAGAGATAAGATGCTCAAGGTGGATGGTTACTGATGATGTCAGACGTTCATAGAGGGTTATCTGAGGTTTGGATTGGTTTTCATGAGTCATGCTCGGGTGCTTCTGGGATCATGTGCCAATGATGGGAAAGATATGTCAGTTTGGGTTAGTGGGAGGTTAGGGGAAGTTACGAAGTTATGTGATGTTGACTCATAAAGTCATTAAGATACTACTTAATGAATCTGAACTGATACAAGTATTACGTGTCATTTAAAGGTATCACAACTGACATTTGCAAGACATTGTTTAAATGTTTTGAAATCTCGTTCATGGTTTACTGGAACTTCAAAGAATTCAAAAGAAACTCCAAGGCATTACAATTCAAATTCAGTTAGGTGCTCATTTTATCCTGTGCACTCGCTTTTGGATCTCATCAACTTTTATCAAAGTAAAGCATATGCTTCTAGTAGTACGTCTCGTGGAGTATACCAGTCTGACAGTGAGAGTAATTCATGAGAATATAAACATCAACACAAACTCTAAAGTGGTTGGGAAACCCCATGTCGTTGACATTCCCTGGTCTGTTTAAATCACTGTGCTTAGCCATTGAACCATCAGCATTATGAAACACAGAGGTTAAGTAGCCTATAGACCGTTGAATGACATCTCTATAGACATGAACACCTGAATACACTTCGTGTATTGCCATTCAACCTACAGAACTCAGTGCTTCCTTGCTTTAGTTGGGTAATATAAACCATGTCATTATATACGAGACAAAAATATGAATGCAACTGGTAAAGTGTTGGTCCCATGTTTCAGGAGCTGAAATAACAGATCCCATGCATATTCTGTACACTCAAAAAGCTGATTTCTCTCAAATTTTGTGCACAAATTTGTTTACATCCGTGTTAGTGATCATTTCTCCTTTCGCCAAGATAACCCATCCATCTGACAAGAAGCTGATTAAACAGCATGATCATTACACAGGTCATGTGCTGGGGACAATAAAAGGCCATTCTAAAATGTGCAGTTTTGTCACACAACACAATGCCACAGATGTCTCAAGTTTTGAGCGAGGGTGATATTAGCATGCTGACCGCAGGACTGTCCACCATAGAATTGAATGTTCAATTCTCTACCATAAGCTGCCTCCAACGTGGTTTCAGAGAACTTGGCAGCACATCCAACTGGCCTCACAACCGCAGACCACAGGTAACCACGCCAGCCCAGGACCTCCACATGCGGCCTCTTCACCTCGTCTGAGGGCAGCCAATGGGACAATACAGATACACCTGTATTCGGGTAGTGGAAAGGTAAAACAAGTGTGACCTGAGACAAAGCTGTACAAAGTCAGGTTTTTTCCCCCAGCACTACACAGCTGACTCAAATAATTAAAGCTTGATGAAGAGTTGGTTATTTGAATCAGCGTTGGTTATTGGAATCAGCTGTGTAGTGCTAGGGACAAAACCAAAATGTGCCCCCGGGGGGGACTCTGGTACTCGAGCTATATGGTTGGGAGAAAGAATTAAGAAAAAGTAGGAGGAAGTCAAATGGAAGCAAGTGGCTGGAAGTTGATCAGTGCAGCACTTTTCTTTCTTACACCTCCTGTTTTACTACTTCCCTCCCTCTCATCCATCTACTACTTCCCTTCCCCACATCCTCATCCTCCACCTTCATCCTCCTCTCCTCTCCTCCTCCACAACTGTTCCCCGCTCTTTCCGGAGCGGCCGCAGGTTTCCTAACAAACTTGCCGAAACATGTTGCCTGCTCATCTGTCCCCGCAGGCACCCTGCCGCTCGCCAAATCTGCTGTGCCACAATGTAAGCAGGTGGCGCCGGGTTCCACCGAAAGAACGGGCAGAGCGTGTGGGCGTCAGGCAGACAGACGACACCAATCCCAAAGTCCCCGCTGACCTCCGAAACCTTGGCTCGGCTCGCCAAACTTTTAGTGAAAAGTTCTGGTTTTGTGCGCTCTGTCTTCCTCTTTCAGTCTCTCTCTCTCCTCTGTCTCTCTCTCTCTGACCGTTTGTTTCACTCTAACTCTCTTTCTTCCTCTGTCTCTATTTCTGTCTCTTGTTCTATGTCTTTCTCTCTCTCTCTCTCTCTCTGTTTTTCTCTGTTTACTTTGCAGGGGGTTTTGCTCAGTGGCGTGAAACTGGTAGCAGGCCTCAGGCCAGGCGGTTGCAGTCACGTGTTAATGAATGGAACAGGAGTGGGCGCATCTGATGCGGCTGGCGATTCTGTCAACTGATTCTCATCTGTTGTGTGTGTGTGTGTCTCTGTGTAAGTGTGTTTGTGCACGTGAGTGTGTGTGTGTGTGTGACAACAGGTGCAGAGCAGCTCTGTGCGCATTGACACGCTGCAGCCTGTGCTGTGCCAACACAGGTGATTTCCACTCAGTGAAGCTGCGCCCACACGTTGGCCGTTTCCACACATCGGGGCTTGTGAAATCTGTTTCTAGCGGTTTTGTGACAGTTTGATTATGCAGCCAATGTCTCCGCTAAAGTTAGTGATAACTTCAACCCTCAACTCGTTTGTCCTTTGATTGATAAATCATGTCTGGGGGAGCTAACAGTGGAAACAAAGGTTTACAGACACATGTGATATGGAAACACCTGCCACATACACCCCGTAGCCAAACGTCTTTCTAGCGAACACAACGACCCAACGGAACATGTTTGCTCACACTGACAACATCCTGAGTACCGGAGTAGTCAAAAGGCCTCAAGCACCAGTAACATTCACTCATGACTACTACCTGTCACGAGCTCCCTAAGCAATTTAACAACTCAAACAAAAGATAGTTTGAGTCCTAATCCTTGTTCTGACGCCACCGGCACACCGGAGCCGAGCGCCAACCCATCAACCACATTTCCGCACATTGTTCTGCGACGTATATGGGCGAAGAACAAATGAGTCGGGAGACCAGAAACGTGATTTTCCTCAGAGAGAGATGTTTTTTTTTGCAGCGTAGTCTGAGTCCAAAAATAACAAAGAAAAGAAAGGAATGAATGAGTGCGTTTTGAACACAGGCTAGCAGGGTTTGGCAGCCCTGTCGGGACAGGATGGAGGAGGGGAGTTGGAGTTGGAGAGAGAGAGCATGGCATCCACACATCTGTCCACACAGCACGGGGTTCCAGAGACACCCACCACAGAAGCGGGCTTAACCTTCTCTTCCCCCGCCACCTGTTCATTAGCATGTGCCCCCCCACCGAGCCACCGCCATTTTGCACTCCTCCTTTCTCTCACTCTCTCTCTCTCGCTTCCTCGTTCACTCATTCTCTCTGTTCACTTGATTCATCTTTCCATCTCTCTTTCTCTTTCTCTCTCGCTCTCTCGCCATCTCTCCCGCCCTCCATCCCTCTCTCTCCATCCCTCTCTCTCTCTCTCTCTCTCCGGTTGATGGCGAGCCGTTGGGACCGTCGTTGTCAGCCCAACCGTAATCTACCATCTGATTGAGCTTCCATTGACCGTGGAGGCTTGTAGCACGGAGAGCCAAGGCCAACTTTGTTGGAGGGGAGAGAAAAAAAAGAGGCTTGATGAATTGTCTGTGAAAGTGTATCTCTCTTCCCACATCCCTACCCCCTGGTGACTCTCGCCTTGTATCAGTCCCATTTTTCCACCACATGGTTTGTAATTTGAGCGCTATTGCTCGTGGCATCAGTCATACTTGGCCCATTTTAATCTCTATGCAGTATCATAAAAAAAAAGAGAAAATGACAAGATTTATCATATTGAGGTACGCCAGAGAATATCCTTGAACATCCAACATAGAAATAGTTAGATTAGACCTGGTAGATCAAAAACTTACAAGGTCACAGCCAGACAGTGTAGTAAACAAAAGCCACAAAACAATTAGCCTCGTTGTTGCACGTTTCTTTGATAAACCATATCAATGGATGCAAACGCACAAACAATTTTTACTCATTTTGCACAAAATCTTCTCTCAAATCAACATGGGATAATTATTGTACAAGAACTTACATTGACACAAATTAAACCAATACTCTACGGTGTTTTCATTTATGAACAATAAAAAAAAAAAAACATACTTTGATGTATTTATATAGGGCAAATTGTTCCAATCTGTCCTCTTAATCCAATACTTTTCATCCTCCAGAAATGCCTTGCTGACTTGCGTTCTGCACTCTTGGATCCTGCACGAATCCACACACATTCCTTTTGACTCTTTAATTGCTTTTGCACAGTGCCCAGATGACGATAAAGACGAGTTGGTGACAACATCTCAATTTCTCTCCCCACTGAACACTTCCCATTTCAATTATGCTCACCGTTTTTTTTCTCTCTCTCTCCCTGTTCTCACTCTGAGGTTGCTAATATAAAATGTCATTTCCTGTAAGGCCGCCAATTTCAGTATCTGATGGCGTTTCACTCGGTTATCCATGCATGGTGTTATCACACAGACTGAGACAGGTCCTCATAACCCTTGGAGGGAAGGGCCGCAGGGCCCATAGGCCAGGTATTACATACCAAATATGCAGAAGTACTCTAGACCAGGGTTTCCCCGCCCAGAACCCTACTCTAGACATCTTGATAGCTTAGATACGATGCCAGCAAGACTGGCTAGGCCATAGGAATATAATATATAGAAAGGGCTTGGAACCTCTAACCCTGACAATTTGTCTAGTAAACTCATTGGCACCCTCACAGTGGCTGACTTGGTATGGTGAGGATTCTATTAGTTTCTACTAGATCCGATTTCTGCGGGCTAGACTTCCTTGACACGATGTTCAGTCAGTATAAAGTTCAAAGGGACTGATGTGAGATGTTATCAATTTATTTGCTTCAGGAGTAAACAATTCATATTGTATTGCCTTTCAGTGTAAATCAGGTCTAACTGTAGTGTTGGAAACACATGCTTAAATGGTGAGAATGTTGAAGAGGCATTTGGTTTGACCTGAAATGACTGTTAGAGCTGGACAGAAATCATGTGCTGTCCCCTTAGTAGTTTGCTGACTTGTTGAACAAAAAAAATCAGAGGCCCATCTGAAAATGTGATATGGCATGGAACACAAGACTTCTCAAAAAAGGAATTTAGGAGTAACTTTTACCACACGGAGAAAGATTTTCGTAGATCTGGCATGACGTCATTTGAGCGTACTTTCCCGAGCTCTCCCAAACAAAAATAAAATCATTTTCAAGGAGGCCCTTCAGGAAACAGAACAACCGTGTGGGGGTTGAATCAACATATTTCAGTGGATATTGCAATATCACAAAGAAAGCTATTAAACACACATCCCACATCACCAAAGTCTGATATCATAACTTTTTATTACTCCCCCAAGCTCAATGTAATATTTCCTGCTCAAATTGCTTTCTGTTTAAAAACCATATCTAAACTTCAACATGCAAGTAAACAGTCTAATTCTAGGTGGTACCTCCATCATCTTTTCTACAATAAAGAAACAAACCAAATAGCAATTACTATGTGGACACACAGCAATAAACATGCAAACCAATCAGAAACACTACATAGCCGTCCCAGATAAGTACTTTTACATGATGTTGTTGTAAAAGGTTCCCATGGTTAAAAGTGTTCAAAGGTCTCACTCGCAAACATTAGGGCTCATAAAACGAACCTCTTCACAGTCAAGTGTATAGATGTTGTCGATGTGAACTTTTGCTACTGGTTATTCATTTAGGTTTAAAGTTCCTTCCTGGTCAGATTTTTTTTTCTTGTCCATTTTCTTTCTCTCTCTCTCGA
Source organism: Oncorhynchus clarkii lewisi (assembly GCF_045791955.1). Classification (NCBI taxonomy): domain Eukaryota; kingdom Metazoa; phylum Chordata; class Actinopteri; order Salmoniformes; family Salmonidae; genus Oncorhynchus; species Oncorhynchus clarkii. The sequence goes on along the minus strand of NC_092171.1, from coordinate 9,389,900 downwards.
TTATTTCTCTTTAATGTGGTAACTATGTACATGTTTAACTGTGTTTCTCACGGTCAGACTTACTCCTCACAATAAGTCACATGTTATGACTGACCTCGTTTTGAAGTTGGGTATTTCTCACCATGGTGTTTATGTGTGAAGCCGGGTTACGTGTTGTAATCGAAAAGGGACATTCCACTCCAAAATCAATGTTCATCGAATGTTTTTCAGATCTCCAAAGTATTCTCACGTCGACATGTTGATTGTAGATCTAGCTACGTGCTTTACATTTAAACGATTAGACTAGACAAACACCACAAATCTAGAAATAGCACGCTGCTCATCTTTCCTTTTGGATCGTGGCAGCATATAGCTGGAACGACAAACCAGATGGTCTGGCACTTAGATTCAGCTTGACATTACACTACCTTTGAGGTGAGAAAACGTCGGACAAAATAGGATTTTTGGAGTGTACTGTCCCTTTAAGCGAATCCTAAACGTTTACCACGGTAGCAAAAGTCTGTCATTTATGAGTGAACATTCATGCGCTAGGACAACTATATATAACTATATATATAACTATATAAGCTAGAGTGGCTGAGTTCAAGTGCTATCACTTCAGTATCAGAAAGTAGCCGACCCTGATGGTGCTCGGTAAATATGCTGCAAGAATGACTTTATCTTCACAGTTTATGCTGGGTGGGAGAGATAACGGTCCAGTGTGCACTCTAAACGATCGACAGAGCCTTTCATATAGGGCCTTTATGCAACCGACAGCCATATCTGTGTGTTTTCTCTCGCTATTACGATGCAGTTGTCTTCCTGACAAAAGAACAATCAATACCCACAACAGATGAAGATGAAAAGAATGTACAGAGCTATTTCTCTCCCTCTCTCTTGTTCTCTCTCTTGCTCTCTCTCTCTCTCTCGCGCTCTCTCTCTCTCTCTCGCGCTCTCTCTCTCTCTCTCTCTCTCTCTCTCTTTCTGAGAGTCTCCTCTTTTGAGGTCAATGGATTGGGAGAAGTGGGAAGAATCAATGGTATGTCCAGATTAGTAACAAAATGGCCTGTATTTATATTGAAGTCTGGAACTCAGTCAAATAAACCAATAAGGGGAATTTCCTTTGTTTCACACATTGTTATGACGTTTAAAAACAAATGTAGATGTATTTAACAGTGAAATACCAAATGTATCTCACGTATACGTTAATCGGCATCAAGTTTCCTGTGGAGAAACCACATCATGTTTAGGTTATAGAGTTGTATTACCAGTCGTGTGTTTGTGCCAGGTGTACTGTGGTACCATGCTGTGCTGGATTGCATTATGGGATTTTTTTGGCCCAGCCTCAACTCCGTAACACGTTCATCCCCTATTTTTTTTTCTCCTGTTTTGGTCAAATTCAATTTCACCCTGCCAGAGTCACGAAGGTGGTGGTGGCATCTTCATTAGAGCAACACAGGCAAACGCAGCTAACCATTTATTAATTAGCGGCTCAGTTGTCTTTTAATTATAAAATGAGTTGTCTTATTAGGTGGCTCACCCGCTCACCTGATCCGCCGTCCCCGCTCGCCTCTCTTTCCCACGTACGTCCTTTCGTAAGGACCGCAGCTCATGTGGGACCTTGAAACTTCCGCCTGCACATTGTGACTGTAATAAGGCTGTCACCGGCTCATGAAAAGACCACGGCAAACAGGTGACTGCCGCTTCTGACAAGTCAGCAGCAGAGATTAGCCTAGCGCCGCGTCTTTCCACCGTCGACGCCACAGCCAGACTGCTATGAGCTTCTGATAAGTCAGCAGCAGAGATTAGCCTAGCGCCGCGTCTTCCCACCGTCGACGCCACAGCCAGACTGCTACGAGCTTCTGATAAGTCAGCAGCAGAGATTAGCCTAGCGCCGCGTCTTTCCACGGTCGACGCCACAGCCAGACTGCTACGAGCTTCTGATAAGTCAGCAGCAGAGATTAGCCTAGCGCCGCGTCTTTCCTATGTCGACGCCACAGCCAGACTGCTACGAGCTTCTGATAAGTCAGCAGCAGAGATTAGCCTAGCGCCGCGTCTTTCCACCGTCGACGCCACAGCCAGACTGCTACGAGCTTCTGATAAGTCAGCAGCAGAGATTAGCCTAGCGCCGCGTCTTCCCACCGTCGACGCCACAGCCAGACTGCTACGAGCTGCTCCCCTCCCTTGCTCCATGCGAACCCAGCGTCAGCCTGCAAATTTTACAGCTCTCCAAAATCATTATTGGCAATTAGCGTTCGTCAGGGAAGACAGCAGCTGGTTGTAATTACAGGTAGCCCCTCATTACTTCTCAGTGTAGAGAGGAGAGGAGTGGAAAGGGGGAAAAACACAGCTCTGGAGCCAGTGTTGATATTTATTTATATACTTCTTTACCTGGAATGTTGAGACACAAATGTCCGCTTTGGTGTAGCCGCCATTCGCAGGTGTTGATAGGAAGGAGGAGATAGATGAAGCTCACTGTAAACATCTGACATCAGAAACGTTATGGTTGTATTGTAGTTGTGGAGCTGAAGATTGTTTGTGGGCTTTGCACTCTGGCTGCTCTTGGTGCTCATACTATAAACTGCAGGGTTCTCCAACTGGTGGCCTGCGGGCTGAATTTGGCCCACTGGTGGGGTTTTTTGTCCTCCAAAGTTTTCTGAGCAAAAAAACCCCACAAGGAAATAAGCTCCAAGTGATTTTTATTTAAGAATTCCTCTTCCCAAGTATTCCTACGCATAATATAGACAAGGCATGATTGCATACAAATGTAAGGAAGGTTTGAAATGATTATGTTTTAGTCAAACATTATATCTGTTTGAGCTTTTTTGCAGTCAATTTGCAGTCTACAAATGATTTGCAATTACGGTACCAGTCAAAAGTTAGGACACACCTACTCATTCAAGGGTTTTTCTTTATTTGTATTATTTTCTACATTATAGAATCATAGTGGAGACATCACAACTATGAAATAACACATACGGAATCATGTAGTAACCGAAAAAGGGTTAAAATATATTTTATATTCGAGATTCTTCAAAGAAGCCACCCTTTTCCAACAGTCTTGAAGGAGTTCCCACATATACTGAGCACTTGCTGACTGCTTTTCCTTCACTCTGCGGTCCAACTCATCCCAAACCATCTCAATTGGGTTGAGGTCGGGTGATTGTGGAGGCCAGGTCATCTGATGCAGCACTCCATCACTCATTCGTATAATGGCTTCTAAGTTTCCTTTGTTAGCAAATAGCCCTCTGAAGCTGTGAGAACTCAAATGACTTGAGGTTGATGTGACCTGACATATCGTGGTACGCTGATACCCTGTCCTAATATGGAAGGAGTGACCTTTTCCAAAGCGGTACGGTACTGCACCTCACCAAATGATCACATTCACCCCCCTTGCCAGCAAAGACATTCCTACCTAATCATCACTCCAAAGCTTTCCCTGGAATTGGTAATGCAGTGATGTGTTTTTAGTGCACGCCTCAAGGTAGTTCGGCTCATTAAATAGGTCCGTAAACCTCTAATACTGTCCATCAACTTCAACTGTTTCCATCAAAGGACCTCCTTTCAAGATTTATTCTCCTCCTTTCAACCTGGTTCAAGATTTTCTGATATGTTTTATTGTTTTACGAGGGCCTTTCGGATGTACCCAGGCCAAAACTGTCCACCTGACACAATTGAACCCTCAGTTTATTAGAATCCCATAAAATTGAAATACATATCACATATTTTCATATTTTCTGGGCTGTGTACCAAATACATGTCATTTCTTTAAACCGCCTTGTACCATGCTGGGCAAAGATTGATGTTAATTTGAATTTCACAATAGCCAAACCCTTACACAATGCTGTCACACCAAGGTGTGTATCATTTGATAACTATATAAGGCGATACATGTATTTCTGAGTCTGAAACCATGAGGTAAACACACTTCTATGAATAGACTGGTCTCCTATGAGTAGTTCATTAATACCATCTGAATGCATGATATGTTTGAGCAGTTGGGGGTTTGAAAAACCCACAGAGCAAGCGTGGCTTAGGGCAACAATAGAGCCAATTAACCTCGAGCAAACTAACTGTGGAGCGAGTCCACCGGTTGCCACCGCCTCCTAATGTGCACCGTGACTTCCACCCCACTCTTACAATCTTACCTCACATGGAGGAATGAAGGCGGCAAGTCAACGCCCTGAGTCAGGGTGTAGGTTTCAGCATGGAGGTCAGGTCGCTAACATGCTAGCTAGCATGGCCCCCCCTGTAAGAGCTTTACAGAGGGCAACGCTAATAGCAGCCAAGCATTAGCCTCTTAACCTCTCTTAGCCTTGAGCTAGTGGGTTATGTCTGGTGGTTTTCAGAGGAATATGTTTTGTCTGAGGGTAAAGGAGGTATGATCTGGACTGGAAACTGAGGTAAAAATGAACGCGGTGTAGTTTTGAGCATATTCATGAAATGGAACATGCACTGGTTATCATGAACGTTCACAACTCATGGTTATGTTGTCTGATCAGTATACTAGTCATTTGTTTTTAAGACATCACCACTAGCTTGTCACTCAGACTCCTAGTCCACCAATCGTGGACCTTGACTGACGGTCTCCTAGAGAGGTGGTCATGTTCTTCTGGATCAGACTGGGTCACCTCCATGACATCTCTGTGGCTGACTGACCCTCTCTGAGTTAGATTAATGATGGCTGGAGCCTCAATGCTAAAGTCAGGGTGAAAGACTGTTGGGTCAAATTTACTACCAGTTATCTTTCGAATAAGTCCTTTTAAATAGTTGGATTTATTGCTATTTTCTATGATATGACATTTGAATGGTGTGCATGCATTTCTTTAGCCTTGTAACAAAAACATTCCCCATTTGTTATGGACTCCCTTTAGAAATGTGTACCTTCTATTCGTAAATAAACCACAAAGCGTTATCCTTTTGGGGGACTTTCCTGGTAAAATAAAATGTTTACAGGCCCCAGTAAACCTCCTTTGCACTGGTCTTTGTAACGGCAAATCTGTCTCCCAACAAAGCCTTTTTTTCTAAGTGTCTCCAGACTAGAATAGGCCTACCAGCATCCTGGCACTGAAATAGTTTGCATTTGCATCGGATTTCTCGTTTCCACTGTAGCCCATCCAAAGCAAACACAAAGGACAACTGTCACATTAAAATGGGAGCTGAAATTACTGGAAGATTTTTGATTAATCTTGTCTGGCTTGTGCTGGTCCTCCTTTTTATTTCTTGCCATGAAAAGTTGGAAGTGAATAAGAACCGGAGCTTTAGAGAAAAGATCAAGTGTGTAACGATTGAACAGATGGAATTCGGACTAAATGAGACAGCCAATGCATGGATACTAATGCACTATGAGCTGTAAAGTTGTTGAATACGGTACTTTTGCATCGGTTTGTTTTTAATCCAAGCAGGAATTTTCTAGCACTAATTCTCTGTAGAGAAGAGTGAAGATAGGTGTCATAGAAATCCAAGTTGTATGGACTTAGTTGTCAAATGATACAGTATCTCTGGGAAATGACCATTTGATGTTATAATCTACACAAGCTTTGGGAAGCCTAAATCCTCCTTTGTTTTGGCAGTATCTCATACTCATGCAGTGTCATATCATATTTTTTTTATAATTCCTTACTTCTAAACCGATTGCTTCACAAATACTATAAATCTTAGATGAAGATTAGAAACGAATCAGCTCTAAACATTAGTTAAGTGTCACAGTCCTCAAGAGCTATTTTCTTTCTTTTGATTCATGCTTTCTGCTGGCAGAACTGTAGACGCCCCTTCATCCTTTGAGTAACGACTGTCAGTATCATTCATCATGTCAGTATCTCATTCTGGCAGACACAGTTGTCAGAGATGGAGTCAGAAATAACATAGAGAAGCTGCCCCAGACTTCCAACTTATTGCTTTCAGTCTTCTCGGACTGTGTGTGTGTGTGTGTGTGTGTGTGTGTGTGTGTGTGTGTGTGTGTGTGTCCATATGTGCATGTGTGTCCAGAATGTGAAAATCTCTTCGTATTCTATCCAATCTGTTGCATTGCAGTGAAATATTCAGGTGTTTCTGGTTCAAACGGACCGTGACGTAGACCTGTCTGGTAACCTTAGTGCAAGAGGAGCGACGGCCTCAGATTGATGCACGCCTGCACAATCAATGCACTTGAAAGGCTCAAGCATATCCAAGGAATGTTACAATTTACAAGGAATGTTCAATTTACTCTTGAAGTATTATGTCATTTTGTTCTAGCGCTGCAGACGGTACTGCAGTGCTACATTTTAAAACGTTGAGTCAGATTTCATTTACCAGCTCTTTCATCTGTTTTAACTCAGTGAGGCGAGGTGTGCGCTGCTCGCACTGTGTGTGTGTGTGTGTGTCTCTGTGTGTGTGTGTGTCTCTGTGTGTGTGTGTGTGTGTGTGTGTGTGTCTGTGTGTGTGTGTGTCTGTGTGTGTCTGTGTGTCTGTGTCTGTGTGTGTGTGTGTCTGTGTCTGTGTCTGTGTCTGTGTCTGTGTCTGTGTGTGTGTCTGTGTCTGTGTCTGTGTCTGTGTGTGTGTGTGTGTGTGTGTCTGTGTGTGTCTGTGTCTGTGTCTGTGTCTGTGTCTGTGTCTGTGTCTGTGTCTGTGTGTGTGTGTGTGTGTGTGTGTGTGTGTGTGTGTGTGTGTGTGTGTGTGTGTGTGTGTGTGAGAGAGCGTGCTACACCCTACCAAGGACTATTACGTGGAGACAGCAGGTATAATATCTGCAAACCTTTGCTGCTGTGCTGGATAAGTAATAGCTTCAAGACGTCACTTTTATCTGTAGACACACTCCTGCAGCTGGGCCTGTGTATTCTCCTCTTACTCTCTCTGTATGATATACAGGTGTGCCCTAATATGTGCTCGTGTGTGTGCGTCTGTGTGTGTGTGTGTGTGTGTGTGTGTGTGTGTGTGTGCGTGCTTGCGTGTGTGTGGCTCCACAACCCCGCTTTGCCCCACACACAAAAGTGGTTATGGAAAACCCAGATAGGCTCTAGACTGACACATTAATTTCCGTAACGGCTGCAGATGCGGGGGCGCCACTATTTAAGCCGCTTTACTCGTATATATCCCCACGGACGTCAACACTGGGGGAGAGAGGAGAGAGCCGGGTGCCACTGGGGGTGTCCCATCATGCACTAGGAGAGCGGACGTTAAAACGTGGCAATGAGATACTGGGAGAGGAGGAGGGCTGGTTGAAGAGAGGGAAGAGGATGATGCAGAGAAGGAGAGATAGAGTATAAGATGGAGAGAGGGAGAGAGAGAGGAAGATGGAGGGGAAGACAGAGAGAGACAGACAGACTGAGAAAAACAGAGTGCGAGGGAAGAAAAAGACAAAAGAGAGAGAGAAAGAGAAAGATGGAGAGAGAGAGAGATAAGGCTGCAGCTCCAGCCCCTGCTCCATGGGAGGTAAACCGCAATCATTTACAAAAGGTAAATGCTGTCAGGACGCGGGGCGTTTAAAGGCACTGCGCTGCAGGTGTGATTTATGAGCTCACTGCGGGGTTATAAATCAAAACGCCTTTGTTTCCAGAGGCTGCCGCCCGCGTCAAGCCTCTACCGTCCCACAATTCCTCTCTCTCTCTCTCTCTCTCTCTCTCTCTCCCTTTTTCTCTCTCTGTCTCTCTCTCTCTCTTTCTCCATCTCTCTCACTCTTTCTCCATCTCTCTCTCTCTCTCTCTCTCTCTCATTCTCTCTGTCTCTCTGCAGACGACAATAAAGACAGAGTACAGGAGCGTGGCGTTGAGGAAAAGGATGGATGGATAGAGATTGAAGGCAAGTGGATAGAGGTGACTGTGGATGGAGTCTATCAACAGAGTGTTGAGCCAGGGAATGGTGTGTGTGTGTGTGTGGGGGGAGGGGGGGGGGGATCACTGAACCGAAGTAAATCATGCAGTCATGCAGTCATATACAGAGTTTTACTTTAGGATGTGCGTTTCGTAATGTCATTCTGGCCAATCATTTAGTGTCCTTCCCTGGGCCGGCCTTGGTGGTATTTGCCTCAGAACTCCACATTTCTCGGCTCAGATGGCAAATACGGCTGACTATTTCAATGTGATGATCAGTGTATAATTCCAAATGCGGCAGGCCATAACAGGCTCTATGGTCGTATCGTCTGTATTAACCAGACATAGGGCCTATTGATTTGAACTGGTAGTGGGAGTGGATGGCGCCACAGCAAGGTCACTCGTCCCTTGTCATGCATATGACCATAACATTGTTAACATTCTCTCACGGCCATAGTGAAAGGCATCTCTTCTCTGGAGAGCACACACATCTGTTTATGGTGTAAGAAATGCATTCTTATCACGAGTCCCCATCAGTTCCCATCATTGCTGACGTCGAACAGTTGGGTCCCAACATGAAAAAAAAAAGACTGTAGGATACTACGGTGTACTATTCACTGTAGTGTTTATGCGGACTTTAAGGTAGTATTCACTGTAGCGTACTGTAGTTTACTGTAGTATTTATAGTTAACTATAAACATTGAAAAGAAAGTCAACTGTAGTACTGTATGTACTATAGTAATTAATGTAGCGTTTTCACGGACTGTAGTATCCTGTAGTATTTATAGTTAACTATAAACATTGAAAAGAAAGTCAACTGTAGTACTGTATGTACTATAGTAATTAATGTAGCGTTTTCACGGACTGTAGTATCCTGTAGTATTTATAGTTAACTATAAACATTGAAAAGAAAGTCAACTGTAGTACTGTATGTACTATAGTAATTAATGTAGCGTTTTCATGGACTGTAGTATCCTGTAGTATTTACTGTGGTGTTTTTGCAGACATAATTGTAGTTAGGAAACCTACCGGAGAAATACTAAAACAACATATTTTCCATTACCTGTAGGTAGGTAGGACTGGGATCTGAACGGATAGCCTGTAGGGAACACAATATTGTGCATACTTGGCATGTAGGTTTCTCACTCATGAGTGGCACAAATTGGGATATGGGGAGGGGAATGGCCAGGGCATACGCCAATGAAATACTGTAATATTTACTGTAGTTAAAAAAGTGTAGTGTTTTTGCAGACTGTGGTGTTTTGCTGACGTTACCGTAGTATTTAGGACACTGTTTTATTGTGTGTGTCACGTCTCCCACCGACGGTGGCTCCTCTTCCTGCTCGGCAGCGCTCGGCGGTCGTCGTCACCGGTCTACTAGCTGCCGCCGATCCCTTTTCCCTTTTCTGTTGGTTTTGTCTTATTGGTTACACCTGTTTCTTGTTTAGGTTCTTAGTTGGGCTATTTTAGCCGGTAAGGCCCGCCTGCTGTTTGTGCGGGCTTATTTTTCCCACTGTGTTTTGTGTGTGGTAGTGCGTTTCATTTTGTTTTCTCTCTGGGACTAGTTAGGTCCTGGTTTTGGGCCGGTCGTTTATGTGCGCCCGGTATTGGCGTGTACTAGTGTCTCTGGGACGGAATAAAAAGCATTATTATGTACCTTCTGCCTCCTGCGCCTGACTCCGCACCCACTACGCCTAAAATGCGTCACAGTGTGAATAATACTGTAGTATTTACTCTAGTATTCCACAGTATACTACAACATTAAGTTCTGCACATGATCGAGGGATACTACAGCGTGTAGTATCATATTCCACAGTCTACTACAGAATTCTATCGTAAGTACTGTAGTATTCTATAGAAAACTGTAGTATTTTTTTTATGTGGGGTGATTTGGATAAACACCATATATCCCGAATCCTTACTGTTGGGTTCACACACTCATGCACACATATATACACATGAGCATGCATGCACATGCACACATATATACACACAAGCATGCATGCACATGCACACATATATCTTTGTTCTAACATATCACCAAGATCAACCCTGTGCAAACGCCACTGATGTGACCCAATTAATAGCAGTGACCCGTGACTTGCTTGGCAGTTATTGGCCACAATAATGTACAATACAAATGCATAACTTACCAAGCCACAGTCTACTGTAGGTTGGATTATGCTGCATTGAGTCAAGGCTGAGACAATGTGGATGGCTGTCGTAGAAAGCTCATTTATCTGTCGTTATTTCAGCAGAATAATATCAGGCTATCCCTGACCATTTACACGTACTGCATGTAAAGAAGCACAGTTACTCTTCAGCTAAGACGGTTAGGACATTTTGAAAACTCCACATACTGTAGTGTATCTGAGATGTACAGTGTGGTGTGGAGCCTATATGGCTGTGAGTATGTGAGGATCCGCTGAACCATGTGGAAAGAGAGATTGGCGTTGTGGAGATGAGATATGTGGAATGACAAGGCGGTGAAAGCACTCTGATTCCACGCTGCTCTATGGCTAAAGGCCACTACCAGAAAAGAAGAAGATAACTGTTTGTACTCAAGGTTTAGGGTAACAGGCTGGAACCTTCCGGAAACAATTTTCACTGTCGGACAGTGTACCATACATTTAAAGGAATTAGGATACAATGCACAATTTAGAGGGTAAAGGTCTGTTGTAGTTGGGGGTGGACTTTGCATGTTGGAGAGAGATAATTGGTGAGGGGGAAGGGGTTGATAATGACGAGGGTTAGGGGCATTTGGGCGAATGGTGGGGGTGAAGGGTAGATTGGGGTTAGGGTGTAGGCTAGCCTGATAGTGACAGTCTTCAAGATCTCCCATCTACTCACATGCACACACACACACACGCACACTTTCCGCTGTCTTAATGAGTTGGTGGCTAGGCGGGGCGTGTGAGAGAGAGAGCTCAGTTTTTGAAGCCCCTAATCACATCAGAGCTCCACTCCTCCAGATGAGACCTCCTCAAGGTCACCTGGCGCAGGGGTCACACAGAAAAAATGACCTGGAAACTCATAGCCTGAAGGGGCCTGAGGGGCATAGACAGCCCATTGAAGAATCACGCAATGTTACTGTCATTAGTATATTGTCCTGGGGACTAATGGGAATGAAGGAATCTGCAGTGTTCTGGCATTTAGTATGTGCAGAGCAAGAACAAAGTGGATACGCTACATTTCTTTAGCGTTTTGTGTTACTGTGATTTTTCTGCAGAGTCTAACTATTCACATCTTGTCTTTGAGCTTCTTTTCAAAAGACGCGGACGAAAACAGCAAGGCAAACCTCGCGGAAAAATCTCCAAAGCAAATTGCCAGGTGAAACCCCGGCTAATCAATTTCTTAACATAACCACGTTCCCGCTGCACGCCGCAGTGTATCAGCCAGCCTGAACAGAAAGCAATTGTATTTTCGCAAAATGAACACATCACGCTCCACTCAAAACATAATGTGACCATAAATCAGCTCCAAATAGCAGCCACTGGGCTGAACAACAGAGAATGAAGCTGTAACCCGAGTCTCCGACCTGACCTGAATCCGCTGCTGATATTTTGATTTCCCAGTAGAGCTCATCTCTGCCCTGCTCCTGTGTTTTAAATTCCAGTGGGAGGCTATTAATGCATAGCCTGTCGAACCGATCCACATGTATGGTGTTCAGACCATACTGGAGACAAAATTGGTACTCTGTCCACGAAGACGCAGAAGGGAAGGAATAGACAGAACCACCTTGGACACAGACAAGCAGGACAGTATTAGGAGGGTTATTATTCAGCATGGGCTTCTAGATGTCTTCGCGGAGGAATCCAATTGGCTTCCTTTGCTACAGAGAGACTGGGGGGTGTTTTGTATGTCTGTTAGGCCTGGGAGGAGGCTGGGGCCATTAGACGCTGTCTGTCTGGATAGAGTCCTGTCTATTTCTCTCTCCACTGCCACATTGGCCTGTCACATACCTTTGGTTCTGTCACCCAATATCCGGCCCTGTCAGTAATCTGGAAATGAGAAAACGAGAGAGTGTATATTTTAGCGTATCTGCCAGTCTGTCTGTCTGCCTGTCTGTCTGTCCGCCTGTCTGTCAATCTGTCTGTCTCTCTCAGGTATATAGGGAAGACGTGTGACTTGTCTGGCGTCACCCTAATGATCATGCACGCTCATGTTCCACTACCACTAATTGCCACCTATATTAAGCATGGCTGAATGCCGTCTAGACAGTTTAATTAAGAAATCATCTCCGAAATACTATTAACCTTTTAACGGAAGGAGGGCATCTTCGCCGCATCGCGATCCACTCCTGCAGTGCCTTGTAGCAGAGCTGTAGCCACCGGCCTCATGGCACTAATTTGTTAAAGGCAATCACTCAAATACAGTACATTGATGATTTTCCTTTAAAATGTATCTTCGGCTAGGTAAATTATGGAACCCCTTTATTTGGTGCCTCTTTGACTCATTCCCCGTGCCCAGCGGGAGATCTCTCATCAGACCACATATTTAGAGCCCTTTTGACCCCGGATGATGTTAAGTATGAAACATTTGTATGCAAGGGCGATAAAAATGGAGTGGATGTGTAGCCCTGCCGGCCAGAGATAGCGGGCTTCCTCTCGCCCCTGCCCGCCTCATTGTTTCGATTTAGCTCCGTGCATCACGCTAAGTCATTTTGTGGAACAAATTCCGAGTCTAACTCATGTCACAATGTATCAGTCACATTAGGGTTGCACGCGGCACACCCCGGCCACTTGGGAAGGGAGGAGGGATCGGCGGAAGGAGTCCACTGGAGGCAAGTCAGCGGATCCCTTTCTGAAACCAAGCAGAACATTTCATTATGCACTGTACCCTCTCATTTATCGAAAAAGGGCCCCCATTTCTGCCATTGCCTCCTGACTTACATGGGAATGTGGTATGGGCATATCTGTTTTAAGGAGAGGGTAAACATTTTATATTGCATCGTTCTCTGTTATGGCTTATCACGGCAGGAGTCTATAGAAGAGTACGTCTGCAATGTCTCTATGCATCAAATAAGAATATATCGGACATTGCAGCCAGTGCTATTGTCAAAGGTTAAGATCCAAAGGTTGAGTCTTTTCAACATTCATTATGTTTAACTTTTGAAGACAACAACAACAATCACTATTTCAATTAGTGGTTTTAAAAAAAAAACATATATATTTTTATAAAGGGTGGATTTGTTTGGCATTAGGCTACATATGTTACTTTGTATGACCTTTATACGTGTTGTTTTTATGTTCAAAATCAAAAGGATGTTTATCTGTGAACACAGAGAGGGCCTGCTTACACATGCTTACAGCATTAGCGAAAATCATGAATCACGATTGAGCTGCGAGCTGGAAATAAATAAATTGCCTGAAAAGTCTATTGATGAAATATAATTTGTCTTTAGAAACTCCTACCTCAATACTGTATTATTCCGAAGGTTGTAGGCGAGCCAAGTTTACATTGTTTAGTTTTGGCAAATAGATGTAGAACTGAAAGGTCCACTTCAGTAAGAAAGAAAAGAAAACACTCACATTTTAATTCATTTATACACATATTCTGTCAAAGAATGTTCTCACTAGAGTTATGAATTCCTTAAAAACCTTCAAAACTTTTTGATTCTACATCAAACTTGATTTGAATGTCGGCAATACAAACTGTAAAAGGCAAAACAGATGCTTGGTTATATATGTAATGCAATATGCTCTATTATAATTTGCTTTGTGAACATGACTAGGCACCGTGCTTGTTTTAAAGGTTCGACTCGTGATGAATAACAATTGTATTTGTTGAGGAGAAATGGCACACGAGGTTTTTCTGTTCAAATGAAACCTTTTATTTGTTCTACGAGTTTCTCTTTAGTACCCAAGGATTACGTCTGAAAGACAACTTGTTCAAACAGACACTCAGACATACTTGTTTTTGATTTGTCTGGAGCATTTATGCTCGTCTCCCTCATCTGCCTCGAAAGGATGTACTTGCACTGTGAACCGACATCATGCTTGACTCAATTAGTTTGCAGTATGCCTCAACACTGTACAAATAAACGTTTTTTTTTTGGAGTTAGTAGCAAGAAAAAAATATACAACACAAGAAAATAGAATTTGAATTGTATAAAAGTGTTTTAATGGCACCCTTAATAAAATGCAAAAACCTGACAACCTTCTGTCTCTCCTGGTATGGAAAAGACAAAACGTGTCTGTATTGGTGTTCATACACAGGTCTTACATGCATTTCTATTCAATATCAGGAGGAATGACCCAAATACAAAAAACATCTACCACCAAATATGTTGGTTATATAGGTTTCTCTCTAATTCATCTCCTCACTGTTGCAGCTGGAGTGATAGACGGTGGTTTGTGTTGAGGACTGTTCCTGTCTGCCCGCCTCTGGTGACTCGCTGTGACAGGTCTACCTTAATAACAGGTCGGAGACAAGAAACCTTTCTCGACCTCGACACACATAGACCGCTCTAAGCCTCTACCTAGGTCCCTGGTTCCATCATACTCTGTGCCGTGTTTCCAAGTGCATCCCTATAAAGCGGAATGGAACCAATAGAATAGTCACAAAACACAAGGCCGGCCCATCTGGCTCTTCAGGCAGGCTAAAGCAAATGCTCAAACAGTTTTCACGATATCAAATAGTATTTGAATCCAGGTCTGCCTAGTACAGCCCTATAAACAGGCCCCTTAAAGCCTACGCCTGGTAAATCTTACACACTAGGAGCAATCATCTCCACTTAAAAACAAGGGGTTTCATCAGGGCAGTCTGCCACCATTGGGCCTGGGGAGACCAAATTACACCCCCAGTGCCTTGCTGGAGGTGAAAAAAAATAAATGGGTCTAGATATAATGGTTATGGCCCCTGGGTAATGTTCTTGTGAGGGAGAAAGAAAATAGATTATTCTGGAGGTGTGAGCTCTCGGAGCGATTACATTTCCCCTCTTTTTAATGGATAACATTTTTTATTTTTCTGTACTCCCACTGGTTTGTTTTTGGACATCCAACCCTCCTCCTCATCTCTCTCTCTCTTTGTCTTTGTCTTTGTCTTTCTCTCTCTTTCTCTCTCTCTCTCTCTCTCTCTCTCTCTCTCTCTCTCTCTCTCTCTCTCTCTCCCCCCCCCCTCTCTCTCTCTCTCTCTCTCTCTCTCTCTGTCTCACTCTCTCTCTCTATCTCTCTCTCTCTCTCTCTCTCTCTCTCTCTTCCACTCTCCCTATCTAGCTATCTCTCTCTCTCTCTCTCTCTCTCTCTCTCTCTCTCTCTCTTCCACTCTCCCTCTCTCCCTCTTCCACTCTCTCTCTCTTTGTCTCTCTCTCCCTCTCTCTCCCTCTCTCTCTCTCTCTCTTCCACTATCTCTCTCTCTCTCTCTCTCTCTCTCTCTCTCTCTCTCCACTCTCCCTCTCTCCCTCTCTCTCTCTCTCTCTTCCACTCTCTCTCTCTTTCTCTTTCTCTCTCTTCCCCTTTCCTCCCTCTCTTCCTTCCCTCCCATCTCATTTGAACCTTACACCTACATGGGTACAGATGGTTTCATTTTATACAAGATAAAACCACATTTGGTGAAGCTGATTAAACAGCAGAACAACATCCCCATCTGCCATTTATTCCAATCCCAAATTGCTTGGGCAGATGCTGACATCTTTGGAGATGATTGATTCACATCTGACTGGCCAGCCAGGGGGATCCTCCCTCCCCATGCTCCAGCTGCCCCTCTGTCACCCGGCACCGCCACCCGCCCCCGTGTCACTTTACGACAGCCCAGCCCGCTGCAATCAGCCCATGCCTTGATTGGACTTGGGCAGGTGAGAGCAGGACACTTGAATCATGATGAGCATCACCAGGATCCTGATAATTCCCCCAGTGTGTGGGAGTGTGCTTGCATGTGTGTGTCAGACAAATGCCATCAATCCGGACAGACCTATTCGAAATCAAAATACGGGGCTTGAGTGTAAAGGCTATGACCTATAGACTCGAGTAGGTTAGAGATTGATTGTGACCAACCGTCACGGTTAGAGTTTGTTGGGACAGTATTTGACATTTTTTTACATGACCATTTCTAATTTTCTTCGAATCTTAAATAAAATATTATAATCAGTAAGAATGAAAAGGTCTGAATTTGTTTTTTGTGTAATCTGTGCCTGTCTTTCTGTCCCCCCACTATGCACAGCATTAAAGAAACCTATTGCAGAGAAGCCTTAATTAACCAATTGTTATTGTGCTCAGTGGCTCCCTTCTCAGCTGTACAAGGTAGGTAGTTCTGCAGTTGTCTGCTGAGAACCCGGATAGGGTCTTTTTCATATACACCAACTCAACCTCCATCTAATCAACATTTATGCTTTCTTTCCTGTGGAATGACGGTGTCCTACAGTAAATTGCCTTTGCATCATCACTTGTAAACACTCGAGCACTTTAAACCCTCTGCAAGGGCCATCAAAGCTAGCAGAGTATATGTCATTCGAGTGTCTGAGTGGCTAGCACAAGTCTAATAAAAACTGCAGAATTGGGCTCTTGGATGCAGTCAGGCTCCAGTCTGAGCTCATATACCTGTTTGATTATAACTGAAAATGGAGGAAGAGAGATGGAAGATAGAGCTGGCCCAGGGAGCTGGGCGATAATTCAGGCTGAGGAGGGGGTGTGAATAATGGGATGGAGGAGGTCAGGGGAAGAGGGGCCTGGAGGATGGAGGATGGAGGGAGCCAGTCCCTGGAGACAAGATCCATCAGGCGGCATGGGTCTGCCTTCATCTCCGTTATCGACCCCCAGGCCTGTACACCATCGATACCTCCATCTTTCCTCCTCTCTTTCTTACATTATTTCTCTCTCTTCCTATTTCTACTCTCTCTCTCTCTCTGTCTCTCTCTCCTTGTCTCTCTTATCTGACATGTCGCTCGTCTCTCCTCTCTCCTAGACTCATGTGCTTTGGGCCTGAGAGACGCAAATGAATTTCCAATCTGAATGCCGACTCTGACCTTCTTCTGTCCCCGCTGCCCTCCATCCCCAGCCTGGGGCAACTCATTCCACCTCTCCTCTCCTCCATCTACTCCATCCTTCTTTCCATCCCTCTCGACAGACTGATGTGATTCACAATGAAATGTTCCTCCGGAGAGAATGAAAGAGAAATGGTTCAATCAGCTGGCCACCATTTTGCATTAGTCCCTGTTGACAAGACTAACAGCATCTGCACTCTAACTGCGTGTCCTGCATGTTACCCTATTCCCTTTGTAGTGCACTACTTTTGACCACAGCTCTGGTCAAAAGTAGTGCACTAAACAGGGAATCGGGTAACATTTTGGGACGCAGCTTGCAACATCATTCCAGGACGCTCTCCTTCTGCAGAGCCTTTATCCATTATGTGGAACATGGATGGGGCTTTTGAAGAGTTTGACTTCCTGGAGGCTTTGACTTTGGACAGGCGGAGGTTAAAGTGAAACAACCTGAAAACAGAAGTTATCTCTCCACACGAATGTTTGTTAGGGCACCCCAATTAATTATCTGGGAATTTGCATATTAATTGCATTTGCCTTTTCTTTTCCTTTAAGGTGACTGTTTAGAAGAAGCGCTTTATTCTCAAATCCCCCCCGATAAGACTGAAGAGACATCCGCGGGGAACTCACCTGCACCGAGGACAAGAATTGGATGGTGCAGGAAATTGCTTTACCTTGTGTATAATTGCGTTAGCACCCACACACCTCTACGCAAAAGCCTAGAGGGCACAAACACTCTTCACAGACACAGACAGCGGAGTAAAGCCCTCACAACTCACCCAGGCCATGATGAAAAAACACATATATCATTCTTGTGATTATGTTGCTGGGTGTTGTCCTCAAGCTTCAGCTGAGTCTGTGATCTGCCCATCTAACTCTGTATTGATGTATTTGTATCTCAATCATTCCGTTTTTTTATATAACTCTGTTCTCCTTCTTTCCTTTTGGTTTTCCATGTGAATCGTGTTTTCAGAGTTATGGTCCACGACAACTAATCGCAAAGAACGTTTGAAAAGATGAGAAATGTTTGAATTACTTGCTAGAATAGGGGATAAAGCAACAGCTGGTTATTCTTATCTCAGAGTATAGTCACGTTGTCTCATTTGAAAGTAAGCATTCTGTATTTTACACATTCATATACACTTCCATGACGTAGGCGAACGAGCACGCTGTCATTTGTGTTTAAAGGACAATATGGGCTGTTTGATCACGTTCACAGTTTTATATTCGACCGCCATTGAATAAGTCTATGCGCTCACATATTATTTAGATCGTACAGGAACAATATGCATCTATTCAAATTCCTCCACAAGAAAGGAGCGTCGCCACTGCTGATGATATTTCAGAGCATCAAAATGAAAATGACCATCAGCCCATCTTGGTAACTCATATGGAGCCTATGGATTTCCTTTGTAACGCTCAGTGATCCATGGCCTGCTAAAGCTCAACTGTCTCACAGGAGGCAGACGAGCGGAAGGCAACTGATTCCACTGGGTTTTTGCTTTATCTTCTCCTTCCCCTTACCCTCCCACATGGTCATTAGCGTGTTCCAATGTGACTGGTGTCCCCGCCATAGTAGCTAAGGCCTCTGCCCTCTCCATCCTAGCAGGGATAATGAGTGAGAAGAAGCCCGAGCTAGCACTGGGGCTCAATATCGTCCCCATGCAGTCTGTAGCGTTCACACTATCCTGAGGGAGGGAGCTTTTTTTTAACCTATAAGACCATCTACTACCACGCTTCTCTTTACATGGCTGTCTGACTCCTCCATGCTTCTCTCTACATGGCTGTCTGACTCCTCCACGCTTCTCTCCAACATGGCTGTCTGACTCCTCCACGCTTCTCTCTACATGGCTGTCTGACTCCTCCACGCTTCTCTCCAAATGGCTGTCTGACTCCTCCGTGCTTCTCTCTTCATGGCTGTCTGACTCCTCCATGCTTCTCTCTACATGGCCGTCTGACTCCTCCGTGCTTCTCTCTACATGTCCGTCTGACTCCTCCACGCTTCTCTCTACATGGCTGTCTGACTCCTCCACGCTTCTCTATACATGGCTGTCTGACTCCTCCATCCTTCTCTCTACATTGCTGTCTGATTCCTCCACGCTTCTTTCCAACATGGCTGTCTGACTCCTCCACGCTTCTCTCTACATGGCTGTCTGACTCCTCCACGCTTCTCTCCAAATGGCTGTCTGACTCCTCCACACTTCTCTCTACATGGCTGTCTGACTCCTCCGTGCTTCTCTCTTCATGGCTGTCTGACTCCTCCATGCTTCTCTCTACATCGCCGTCTGACTCCTCCGTGCTTCTCTCTACATGTCCGTCTGACTCCTCCACGCTTCTCTCTACATGGCTGTCTGACTCCTCCACGCTTCTCTATACATGGCTGTCTGACTCCTCCATCCTTCTCTCTACATGGCTGTCTGATTCCTCCACGCTTCTCTCCAACATGGCTGTCTGACTCCTCCACGCTTCTCTCTTCATGGCTGTCTGACTCCTCCATGCTTCTCTCTACATGGCCGTCTGACTCCTCCGTGCTTCTCTCTACATGTCCGTCTGACTCCTCCACGCTTCTCTCTACATGGCTGTCTGACTCCTCCACGCTTCTCTATACATGGCTGTCTGACTCCTCCATGCTTCTCTCTACATTGCTGTCTGATTCCTCCACGCTTCTCTCCAACATGGCTGTCTGACTCCTCCACGCTTCTCTCTACATGGCTGTCTGACTCCTCCACGCGTCTCTCCAAATGGCTGTCTGACTCCTCCACACTTCTCTCTACATGGCTGTCTGACTCCTCCGTGCTTCTCTCTTCATGGCTGTCTGACTCCTCCATGCTTCTCTCTACATCGCCGTCTGACTCCTCCGTGCTTCTCTCTACATGTCCGTCTGACTCCTCCACGCTTCTCTCTACATGGCTGTCTGACTCCTCCACGCTTCTCTATACATGGCTGTCTGACTCCTCCATCCTTCTCTCTACATTGCTGTCTGATTCCTCCACGCTTCTCTCCAACATGGCTGTCTGACTCCTCCACGCTTCTCTCTTCATGGCTGTCTGACTCCTCCATGCTTCTCTCTACATCGCCGTCTGACTCCTCCGTGCTTCTCTCTACATGTCCGTCTGACTCCTCCACGCTTCTCTCTACATGGCTGTCTGACTCCTCCACGCTTCTCTATACATGGCTGTCTGACTCCTCCATGCTTCTCTCTACATTGCTGTCTGATTCCTCCACGCTTCTCTCCAACATGGCTGTCTGACTCCTCCACGCTTCTCTCTACATGGCTGTCTGACTCCTCCACGCTTCTCTATACATGGCTGTCTGACTCCTCCATGCTTCTCTCTACATTGCTGTCTGATTCCTCCACGCTTCTCTCCAACATGGCTGTCTGACTCCTCCACGCTTCTCTCTACATGGCTGTCTGACTCCTCCACGCTTCTCTCCAAATGGCTGTCTGACTCCTCCACACTTCTCTCCAAATGGCTGTCTGACTCCTCCGTGCTTCTCTCTTCATGGCTGTCTGACTCCTCCATGCTTCTCTCTACATGGCCGTCTGACTCCTCCGTGCTTCTCTCTACATGTCCGTCTGACTCCTCCACGCTTCTCTCTACATGGCTGTCTGACTCCTCCACGCTTCTCTATACATGGCTGTCTGTCTCCTCCATCCTTCTCTCTACATGGCTGTCTGACTCCTCCACGCTTCTCTCCAACATGGCTGTCTGACTCCTCCACGCTTCTCTCTGCACGGCTGTCTGACTCCTCCACGCTTCTCTCTGCACGGCTGTCTGACTCCTCCACGCTTCTCTCTGCATTGATGTCTGACTCCTCCACACTTCTCTCTACATGGCTGTCTGACTCCTCTGTGCTTCTCTCTACATGGCTGTCTGACTCCTCCACGCTTCTCTCTACATGGCTGTCTGACTCCTCCACGCTTCTCTCTGCATGGCTGTCTGACTCCTCCACGCTTCTCTTTACATGGCTGTCTGACTCCTAGTCTGCGCAGTAGTAATTCTGTCTAGATGCTCGGAATCTCGACTGAGCTCAACTGGGGGTCGGTGTGTGTGCGAGTCCGTGTGTTTGAATGTGTTGGTGTGCGCATACATTGTGTGTGTGTGTGTGTGTAGTGTTCGGGGAGGGTGGGCATGTGATGGGACACAGGGCCGCTCTCCCGCAGAAGCAATTAGGCTAAATGGGATTAAGCCTATCACATTTCAGACAGCCCGGGCCCCACAGCCACCTGGGAAGAAGGGATGGGTGGAGGAGGGTGGAAGAGGAGGAGTATGGTCTTCTGGAGGAAGCATTCAGTGGGGTTTTGAGGCGAGCTGAGAGTGGAGTCAGTCTTTAGCATTGGTGAGTGGGAGAGTTGCTCAGTCAAAGGAGTAGTTAGGCAGAATTGTTGATATCGCTATACAAAGCTATCAGCTCTGGCTATATGAACTGTCTGCATAACAATACATCAACAATGATCAAAATATACATAAAATGTATCAAACTCTTGACATACATGGTACTCAGTGGTCGCAGGAACAAAAAGCATATCGGTGAAGCACTGGAAAAACAGACAGTCCTACACAATGCAAAGAATTGTAGCTACTAAACCACGCATTATTTACGTTGTATCTCCATGAGAAATTCCAACATGGCTCCGTGCTCATTTCGAACGAGCCGTGGAGCCACATTTCACGTCGTCTCGGGAGGTTTGTGATATGTGGTATTTGTCTTCGAGTCTCGCGCTCTAAATGTCAACAGCGACAAAGGAAATGAGGGAGTGGAGGTTGACATTTTCACACTGTGTGGTTTCCCTCCTCGATGTTCTCTATCCAGCTCTCTCTACTATGCCCTGTGGTCATTGGCTGGAGGAGACGCAGCACATTGTGCTTGGTGGCTGATGACATAGAACTACTTGGTGTACCAGAATGGCCTGTCTGAAAGGAAGGCGCAACCAGCTATGAAACCTGCAGCACCAACAGTACAATCTCAAAAGGAATTGCAAGGTTTTAAACAGTACGTTATATGATATGCCTTCTGAGCCAAACACGTTCCTGTATATCATCTTTTTGAGAGGCTTTACACATTCTATCTGAGATCTATAAAGCCTATGTGTTTAGCAGGTACAATACAAAACCGTTTGTGTCTGCTTAAATGTACACGATTTTGCACAGAAGCCAACAATTTGACATAGTCCCACATTTCCCATTGACGACAAAAAAATATATAGTTCTCGCACACTGTTGTGACTGCGGTGTTCGAGAGTGAACTACTGCTGTCGTACAGTGCATGTCATGGCCATCCTCCCAGTCTCCCACGCTCACTCCACTCCAACATGAATCAAAATGGACACCCTGTTTCCCCAACTCACCTCTGCTGCTCCTGGTGCCAGCTGTGTTGGGACAGGCCTGTCTGCCTCCGTGCCCTCGGACACTGTCATTGTTCCCCCTGGCTGGTAAATAACCGCCATTTCACAGCTGTTCAAATGGTAGGCTCCCTATTTGTCTGGGACTGGTTCCTCTTTTCCGTTGAAGGCTTCGGACACATATGGAGAACTAATGGTGGGAACTGTGAACAGATCTGCATCACGATATGACCTGCATTATAATGTGTCTAGGATATTAGTAGTAAGGTTTACATTACTTCGCTGAATTACATAACTACTGTATATGATGTACACATACCAAACATTGGGAATACCTTCCTAATATTGAGTGGCTCCCCACCCCCCTCCCGCCCACACACACAAGTGATAATATTCATGTCTTCACATAGACTACATAATATACAGTACACAGAGTGTACAAAACAGGAACACCTTCCTAATATTGAGCTGCACCCCCTTTTGGCCCAAGAGCAGCCTCAATTCGTCGGGGAACGGACTCTAGAAGGGGCTGAAAGCGTTCCACAAGGATGCTGGCCCATGTTGACTCCAATGCTTCCCGCAGTTGTGTCAAGTTGGCTGGATGTCCTTTGGGTGGTGGACCATTCTTAATACACACAGGGAACTGTTGAGCGTGAAAAACCCAGCAGCGTGGCAGTTCTTGACACACTCAAACCGGTGCACCTGCCACCTACTACCATACCCCGTTCAAAGGCTTTTAAATATTTTGTCTTGCCTATTCACCCTCTGAATAGCACACATACACAATCCATGTCTCAATTGTCTCGAAGGCTTAAACATCCTTCTTTAACCTGTCTCCTCCCCTTCACCTACACTGATTGAAGTGGATTTAACATCAATAAGGGATCACCTGGTCAGTTTATGTCATTGAAAGAGCAGGTGTTCTTTATGTTTCGTATGCTCAGTGTGTAATGCCCTGGACCAGAGCTAGCTAACATGCTCATGTGGGCAGGGGCACCAGAATTCAAAACACGTATTACCTTTGTGTAGTTAATAAATCCAAAGTGAAACGTGAGAAATAGTGTCCTTCCCGAGCCTAGAAAAGGTTGTCAGGCAGACACTGGAAGGAGAAGTGACGGAGTGAGTGCTTTGCATAGGCGGTTTGATGGCGTTTTCTATGGGACTGGAAGAAAATGCTCAGAACGTTAAAGTACATCATTAATCAGTTCCCATGCATTTAAAATAATGGTTCTGTTCCGAAACACTAGAGATCACCATAGTTCCCGGTTCTGTTACCTGAACCGGTTCCAACCCCTGGTATTTTCCTTCTTCTATTGACTTCGGGTGTTTATCCTTCCCATCGTTTATAGAAGGTGTCTTTCCCTGTGGTATAGAGGATTTAAAACAGGCCCCTTGAACTTGGGAAGGGGGGTCGTGAACTGCATGGACCCTAGTTTGTCATCGTGAGAAAATCAATGTTGGGATGTGACCGAAAGTCTCGAATGATAAGGCAATGTTGGACCACCGCAAGAGTACAATATGCTGCTGAACTCTAGGTCTGGGGAACGGTGGGGGTAGAGAGCTGCGATACGATATGGCCCATTAATTATTGAATTTGCTGACGTTATGACAAAATGGCTTTGTTCTATAGCCCTCGCGCCTGTGACTTTTACAATGCCGTCAGGTCAGAAACTCAGCACTTCTAGCTAAAGCACATCTGCAGGATTTCACAGGGACTGTACTGCACTTTTGAAGCCAGAGATACTATCTTAAATGTTAATTCAGAACAACTAAGCCGAGCATCCTTTAGCTGATATTATTTACACCAGCTACATCCCGAAACCCTCAAAGATCCCAGAGGTTTTAGCTTAAGGTGGAGAGAGTGAGTATAGAAGTCAGCTAGCTAGTACTCCGGGTTTTCTCTGCACAGAGGGGTTTGGCTACGTGTGGTATGCAGAGAAAGGGGACAGTGTGCATGTGTTTGCGTTCTGCTAGACAGCCTGCCAGTCCTGACGTGTATGTGGTCAGCTGTGCCCGAGGGAGGAGAGCACGGGCGAGGTGCACTGTGGGTAAATGCCGGGGGCCCATGGTGTGCTTATAGAACACCAGCACCAGA
The DNA here is from genome assembly GCF_045791955.1 of Oncorhynchus clarkii lewisi. Classification (NCBI taxonomy): domain Eukaryota; kingdom Metazoa; phylum Chordata; class Actinopteri; order Salmoniformes; family Salmonidae; genus Oncorhynchus; species Oncorhynchus clarkii. Next base: position 9,365,718 of record NC_092171.1, on the reverse strand, counting down.
CCTGAGCCTGGATGCCAGGAGGACAGGAGGGGAAGATTGTTTTTGTGCATCCCACCAGCTAAATCATCAACATATTTACTGCAGCCTTCTTAAAATACACTCTGGTTAATCAGCTTGGCCGTACAAGCCTGAAGTACTTCAGTAGGCGTGCCATGCTTAGAAAATATTGAAAATATGGTCAATGTTACGCTCTCTCTCTCTCTGTCTATGTGCGCTTCTATTTCTCTGCTTACCTATAGTCAGTTGAGAGCGTAGCAGCACAGTGACACTTTAAACGTCTCATTGTTTTGCACTTTGTATCTCATTTCCAAAGACTTTTACAACAATCCATGTTAAATTGTGCATAAATGTAACTCACCAAAATGCTATGATAGTCAGCTCTACCTTATGGACCTTCAGGGGAGCACTGAGGTCAAAACCTGTTCTGCTTCTGATATTGGTTCACTATTAGCTTTACTTGCAACATCACCCTACAATTTAGACTCTTGTGACTCAATCGAGACAAAAGTCCTCTTTAATTCAAAATGCATCGACCCCACAATGAAAAACGACACCATTTTACAAGTCAAATGGAAGGTTTGTAAGTCATAGGGGCTGATATTGTTCAGCAGCATATCCCCCCCTCTCCATTGTCCTCTCATGTGCTCGGTGCACTTTAGCATTAACTCTACGGTGGCTGTGAGAGAGCAAGAGCAATGCTTCCTTCGCTGGCATTAATGACAGTCCCTGCAGATTTACGCAAATGTCAGCTGCTGCAAAAGATGGTGGCAATTAGACCTTGCACTTAAAACAAGGTGAGTCAGGACCTTTTAATGGTGTGCTGGTGCTCCGCTCCTACACAAGTGGCTGCTTACTGTAAGGTTTTAGCAGGGCGGTGTTGTGCTGTGCTGGAGAACTTGAGTCACGGCACTCATGCATAGAGGTTACTCCGTCTAAAGGACTTAGGGGCATGGGAAATGTGCCAATGTGGAAATATGCCTTTTTGAGCATTCATTTATATCAATGTGAGGTTGGTGTTTGAAATGCATGTAATTCATATTTGGAGTAGAATTGATACTGTTTTAGGTTGGGCATGCATACTGTACTGTGCATGCCTTATGTTGTATGTGGCTAGGTTAGGGATAGGCCTACGTCTACGTTCATGTTTGACAGTTGAGGTAGTGATGAACTACTGTCCTTCTTCAGGTATCACTACTACACTGCACTTTTCCTCTTTCTTTTCTAGACAGTTTATTAGGTACACCACCCCGTTCATGAAAATGGTTTGCTCCTGCAGACAGTGAGTCATGTGGCCGTGGCTTGCTATATAAAGCAGGCAGACAGGCATCGAGGCATTCAGTTACTGTTTGATTGAAAGTTAGAATGGGCAAAACAAGGGACCTAAGTGACTTTGAGCGTGGTTATGACTGTTGGTGCCAGGCACGCTCAGAAACAGCCGCCCTCCTCGGCTTTTCACACATGACAGTGTCTAGGGTTTACTGAGAATGGTTTTGACAGACAAGAAACATCCAGTCAGTGGCAGTTCTGTGGGCAAACATAGTTTGTTGATGAGAGAAGTCGAAGGAGAATGGCAAGGATCGTGCAAGCTATCAGGCGAGCCAAAAACAGACAAATAGCGGTGCAGTACAACAGTAATGCACAACTTGTCAATCCTTGCAGCAGATGATCACACCAGGTTCCACTCCTATCAGCTAAAAACAAGACGAAGCAGCTCCAATGGGCATGCGATTACCAACAGCGGACAACTGAGGTGTTGAAAAACATTGCTTGGAACATGACAGCGAGTTCAGTTTACTTGAGTGGAGTGGCCTGCGCAGTCCCCAGACCTCAACCCAATAGAGCAGCCTTCTTAACCTCTTGAGTGTAGGTGGCAGTATTTTGATGTTTGGATGAAAAAAAGTACCCAAATGAAACTGCCTATTTCTCAGGCACAGAATCTAGAATATGCATATCATTGTCAGATTAGGATTGAAAACACTCTAAAGTTTCCAAAACTGTCCAAAAATTGTCTGTGAGTATAACAGAACTGATATCGCAGGCAACAACCTGAGGAAAATCCAACCAGGAAGTGCTGTTTTTCCTGAAACCTCTCTGTTCCAATGCATGCCTTCCCTTTATTTAAAGGGATATCAACCAGATTCCTTCCTCTATGGCTTCCACATGGTGTGAACAGTCTTTAGACATAGTTTCAGGCTTTTATTCTGAAAAATGAGCGAGAAATATCACATTGCGTCAGTGGATGGCTGGTTGCAACAGCATGGAGCAGACGTTTTCTCTCTCTCTCCTATTGAAAAAGCTACGGTCCGATTGAATTATTATTGATTATTCATTGTAAAAACAACCTGAGCATTGATTATAAAAAAACGTTTGACATTTTTCTACGAACTTTACGGATACTATTTGGAATTTTCGTCTGCCCCGTCGTGACCGCTCGTGACCGCTCGAGCCTGTGGATTTCTGAACAAAACGCGCCAACCCAATGGAGGAATTTTGGATATAAAAATAATCTTTATCGAACAAAAGGAACATTTAATGTGTAACTGGGAGTCTCGTGAGTGCAAACATCCGAAGATCATCAAAGGTAAGCGATTCATTTTATTGCTTTTCTGACTTTCGTGACCAATCTACTTTGCTGCTAGGTGTTTGTAATGTTTTGTCTGCTGAGAGAGATGTCCTAACATAAACGCTTGGATAGCTTTTGCTGTAAAGCTTTTTTTTTTATATCTTACACGCCTTGTGAATTAACAACAAGCTAAGCTGTGTTTTGCTATATTGCACTTGTGATTTCATGAAAATTTATTATTTTTAGTAATTTAATTTGAATTTGGCGCTCTGCAAGTCAGCAGATGTTGACTAAAATGATCCCGCTAACGGGATGGGTGCACCAAGCAGTTAAAGTGTGGGTCGTGACCCAAAGTGAGTCGCTGATCTGGTAATGGTTGGTCGCAACGTGTCAGAGTAAATTTATATTTATTTCATTACTTACTGGAATTGATTTGGCCAATTGCATTTGACCTCTCTGTTCAGTGCGGTCTCTGCTTAGCAGCGGTCTCTGTTAAGCAGCGGTCTCTGCTTAGCAGCTGCGCAAGTGGGAGAGGGAGATGCCTGTGTGCTTCGCGGTTCACCGGATATTTTTTCTGCAGTTTTCTTGAAGATCACTCTGCGACATACGCTGCAGCGCTGTCGTTCAGCAGCAGATGATGCCCTGTCAGCCAATGACTTGTCATTCCCACTCGCCATCATTCACCGATGTCATCAAATGAACTCATGCTAGCCACAAGTTCTGACTGAGCTCAATTGTCATGGAACACAAATACAGGGATAAGTTTCTCTCTCTTTCATACAAACTTTGAGAAATAACGAGGAGCACCCACAATGTGTTTGCGCAGGGAAGTGCTTAACGTTAGTAATGAGTCTCTTAAAATGAAAAATGTATAAAACAATGCATCCTGACCAAACATACACAGCATGATGGTAAACCCAGGGAGTCCATTCAGAACATGGCAGAGTGCATCAGGAAACAGTGCCTTGACAGTGGAAAAGTAAGTCAGCGAGCAAGGTATTGTTGTCATTTTATAACAGGTGATGATCAGCAGAAATAAGGGAGTACTATCTCACATAGTAGCAGATGCGAGTTTATCTTTCAAACAACCCCCTGGCCTTGTACACAGCTAATAACTAACATTTGCCAAACAAGCTAGCTAGCTACTGATGGTGCAACCCTTCGTAACAGTACAGATGAAGATGAAAAATGATCAGGCCTACTGTACATCTTACTGCAGAAATGATTGTTGAAAACAAGTCTTAAAGTACAAGTAATAATTAGTATTCTGAACTGGAATAAACTGATTGAAGCAAGATGTCATTTGAGGCAAACACTCACACAGTTCTGGGTTGCTCATCTACAGCAGGAAGTGGTCTCCTGTCTGACTGAGAAAGCAGTAGATGTTCTGATCCATTTTGGCACCATGTACCTATGCAAGTCAGGGGTCTCAACTCTGACATACTTAAAAAAAACAAGTATAGAAACAGTCTCATTGCTGAGTATGACCTCAGTGTTGTACTGTCAAAATGGAGCCCAGAATAGACCTGCTTGTTGAAAACTTCAACCAGCCACACACCTCTCATTAGGACTGTGTGTGTGTGTTCTACGGTCTACATCTGTGTGATGTGATCGATCTGTTTATTCCAGTTCAGAATGAAAAGTATTTATTGTATTTTAACAGCAACAGTTCCAACCTAGACAGATATGTAAGGGGGGGTGGGGGGGTAGGGGGGGTTAGGGGGGGAGGGCATGAACATATATTTATATTTTATTTAATTGTTATTTGTTTTTGTCTATATTGCATTTTTTTTAGGCATAAGGGCAATGAAATTGACCAATATTTATGTTTAGTTATTTTCCTAAGCTTGGGTCCCAGGAAAACACAACATTTCTAATTTGGGTCCCAGGTTGAAAAAGTTTAAGAACCCCTGCAATAGAGCATATTTGGGGTGAGATGGAACGGGCTGTTTGCAGCATGAATGTACCGCCATCCAATCTACATCAACTGCGTGATGCCATCGTATCAGCATGGACCAACATCCCTGTGGAACGTTTCCGACACCTTTTAGAAAGGAGAATTCTGGCTGTTCTGGAGGAAGAGTAGACAGTATATGAAGAGTTTAATTTCAAAACGCCATGTATCCATTTTCAGAAATGTTGATGAATTAGCTTTTATCGTCTAAACAAATTATGAAAGAGATTGGTGTGTTTTTTCCACTATCTAATCATAGCATGGGGCTGTTCAATGACTGATTTGTTTCAAATCTATCACTTGATGGTTTCATTTCAGAGAGACAAATAATCATATTTTTTTGCAAAACGCCATATCTCGCTCACTCTCAGAGAGATAAGTAGTACCGCTAGGTTTTACACAGTCAAATGTAACAAATAAGTAAATGTTATATAAATAAATATTGGTGTCAACTGTGACATCAACATAAATAAACGTACAAAAAAATACAGTAATATTAGATCTGAATGTAAGTCATTTAGCAGAAGCTCTTATCCAGAGCGACTCACAGTAAGTGCATTCAACTTAAGTTATCGATGCGAGACAACCCCATATCACAGGATAAGAACATTCCATTCCAGCTAAACAATGGTCATATAGTGTTTTGCTAAAATAAAAATAAAAAATAAAAATCTGTGAATTCAAAATCTGAGAAAAGTCATATTTTACACACATATGGAAGCAATCATTTCTGATGAGAAAAAAACAAATGTTTTGTGGAAAATGTTTGTTGATACAGTGATAAACTCTTCATACAGGGCCTTCAGAAAGCATTCAGAACCCTTGACTTTCTCCACATTTTGTTGCGTTATGGCCTTATTCTAAAATGTATTAAATAAAACAATTCCTTTAGCAATCTACACACAATGCCCCATAATGACAAATTGAAAAGAGGTTTTTGAATTTTTTGAAAATGTAGTAACAATAAAAAACAGAAATACCATATTTACATAAGTATTCAGACCTTTCGCTATGAGACTCGAAATTGAGCTCAGGAGCATCCTGTTTCCATTGATCATCCTTGAGATGTTTCTACAACTTGATTTGAGTCCACCTGTGGTAAATTTCATTGATTGGACATGACTTGGAAAGGCACACACCTGTCTATATAACATCCCCCTGTTGACGGTACATGTTAGAGCAAAAACAAAGCAATGAGGTCAAAGGAATTGTCCGTAGAGCACTGTATACACTGATGCCTATCATCAGAGCAACAAAGGTTATCTCACATGGAACCCAAACCGGCTGCGCGAGTGTGCCATCGTGCGCCATCGTGCTCCATCATGCATGGATTTATTTTGTCCCCCCACACCAAACGCGATCACGGCACGCAGGTTAAAATATCAAGGTTGAAAAGCATTAAACATTTATGACAATTTAGCTAGCTAGCTTGCACTTGCTAGCTAATTTGTCCTATTTAGCTAGCTTGCTGTTGCTAGCTCATTTGTCCTGGGATATAAACATTGAGTTGTTATTTTACCTGAAATGCACAAGGTCCTCTACTCCGACAATTAATCCACACATAAAATGGATCGTTTCTAGTCATCTCTCCTCCTTCTAGGCTTTTTCTTCTCTTGACTTTATTGGCAACTTTCATAAATTAGGTGCATTACCATCACTGACCTCGTTCGTCTTTCAGTCACCACCGTGGGTATAACCAATGAGGAGATGGCACTTGGGTACCTGCTTCTATCAACCAATGAGGAGATGGGAGAGGCAGGACTTGCAGAGTGGTCTGCGTCACAAAAATAACTGACTTCTATTTTAGCCCTTGGCAATGCAGATGCTCTTTGGCGTGCGCGAGCGAGCAGTGTGGGTGCAATAATTGAAAAATATAGATTTCAAAATTAATTTTGTAATGCTCACGCACTCGAGGCGAGCGGTGTAGTCAGCCTGTAGGTGTTAATTCTCTACTGCCTCTGATATTAGTCCTTGGAGAGGAATGGGGATAAATGTGTGTGTTTAGATTTCAGCGTCTTGTTGCCTTGTTTCACTGGACCTTGCTCTGGCTCTGTTAACCTTGACTGGTTGAGGTAATACACACACACACACACACACACACACACACACACACACACACACACACACACACACACACACACACACACACACACACACACACACACACACACACACACGTAGATTATTTGGGAAAATAGAAGATACATTTTTCATTATGAGTCACCCATTTCCTTGCATCGTTACCTGCATCATTTTTGTATTGAATGCGATCTTTTTTTGCCTGTGGTAAGAATCCATTCTACTGTGCACCTGTGCCAGATATGGACTATTTAATATCTTGGACATACCATATTGAAGGAGCAGCATTCATTGAAAAGAGGAAGAGTGATGTTGTCTCTCTCTCTCTCTCTCTCTCTCTCTCTCTCTCTCTCTCTCTCTCTCTCTCTATTTAATCTTACATCTGCCATTTCCTTCCCATAGTAATGAAAAATAAATATAAAATCCGGCCTAACAGGGGATTCACATTCACACACAACCTGGGTAGATGTAAAGGCTATTGATTTGGACACGAACGTCAGCAGCCCGCTGGACTCTGGTAAGAATGCCAGCTGAGGAGCGGTCATATTTTCATGATAAATGACATCCTTTAACCTGGCCAATCTAAATAGATTATCTTGGCTCATTATGCTCCTACAGTGCCAGATGCCCAAATAAAAAGGACCTCACTATACAAACCATACAGTCACCGACTGTAGTCGATTCATGGCAATAGCAGCATGAGGTTCAAATGGATGAAAATATATATTATTTTCCCTTCTCCAATCGTGGTTATACAAATCTATGAAACAGTCGTTGGCTTTAATAATATTTCTGACGAAAAATACTGTACAGCCCATCCAAGGCACTGATGCTATTCAACACTTGAATGCACTGTAGACTCTATCATAGATTGATACATTATTTTGTAATGTAGCCTTCTTCTCTTATGTAGATCGATATCATGTTTATGGCATTTGTGTAAATGTCATCGCATGCTATTATATGAGCTATTATATGTGTGTTGTGGATATTGCCTGCTATTGTTCAGACTGGTTAGACTCAAGTCTGGATGTAACCTTCAGGAAGTGTCTGACCCCACGTCAAGAATATTGTTTTTAACTGTGAACTATGGTGCGGCGTTCACCGTTTGCCAGCAAGGATAAAGCACAAGGACTCAAACAACATGGCAACATAGTAGATGATCTGTAAGAGATGATAGACACATCCCTCTCCGCGTCGCCACACCAGAAAGGGGAATATCGCCCTATAACAAACCCCAATACAATGCACCATGTATCTATAAAGAGCTTTAGTCTTTTGTGTTTCTCCGCCAGATAAAGAAGAAGAATCTCGGCTGAAATAAACACATTAATATGCATTCATCTGTTCTGGTCGGCTGAATCTGAGAAACTGTCATGCGTCAAATGTAAAGGTCACGCGTTGCTCCGCTCGCTGTAAGGGGAAATATCTTGGAGACAATGATCGCCGTGGCTGGATTTGAATAAACTATGCACGGCTTACTAGACAGTAACCTTCAGGGGTTAAATCTACTCTCCAACCCCACCTCAGCTGCGTGGGGAATTCAATTTGGAACGTTAGGAATGCATTACATCTCCGACTTCAACGTATCCTAACGATCACTTCATGTATGTCATATGCTGTTTATTGCGATCAAATTTATCTGGGTTTATACAACGGGTGGGTCTAATCCCGAATGCTGATTGGTTGAAACCACATTCCAGCCGGTGTCTGTTCCACAAGTTACCACCGGCTAAATACATGAAGTTAAAATGCCTGTTTAGTCTGTTCCATCTGATTGCACAATCCACTGTCCCATCAGCCCAGCCAAGCACTTTATAAACTTGATCTCCACTATAAAAAGCATCAAGACATTATCTCACATTTCTTTTAGACACCATTTCGTTTTCAACAGCAGAGATTTGTATAAACTTTGCTGTCTGTCTCTCCGACATTTGCAACATTCTTTCAATATTCAAATTCGAGCTCCAACTGCCCCATAGTAATGAACAGGACAAGACGAGACAGACAGGCAGACAGCGTTTCTCAGACAGTAGAAATAATGAATCAGCTAGCATCATTTTTATGGATATACAGTACAATACCAGTCAAAAGTTTGGACACACCTACTCATTCAAGAGTTTTTCTTTATTTTTACTAACTTCTACATTGTAGAATAATAGTGAAGACATCAAAACTACGACATAACACATATGGAATCATGTAGTAACCCAAAAAGTGTGAAACAAATCAAAATGTATTTTATATTTGAGATTCTTCAAAGTAGCCACCCTTTGCCTTGATGACAGCTTTGCACACTCTTGGCATTCTCTCAACCAGCTTCACCTGGAATGCTTTTCCAACAGTCTTGAATGAGTTCCCACATATGCTGAGCAATTGTTGCTGGCTTTTCCTTCACTCTGCGGTCAAACTCATCCCAAACCATCTCAATTGGGTTGAGGTCAGGTGATTGTGGAGGCCAGGTCATCTGATGCAGCACTCCATCAATCTCCCTCTTGGTAAAATAGCCCTTACACAGCCTGGAGGTGTGTTCGGTCATTGTCCATTTGAAAAACAAATTATAGTCCCACTATGTTCAAACCAGATGGGATGGCGTATCACTGCAGAATGCTGTGGTAACCAAGCAGGTTAAGTGTGCCTTGAATTCTAAATAAATCACCAACAGTGTCACCAGCAAAGCACCCCCACAACATCACACCTCCTCCTCCATACTTCATGGGGGAACCACACATGTAGAGATCATCTATAGCACCTACTCTGCGTCTCACAAAGACACGCCGGTTGGAAACAAAGATCTCCAATTTGGACTCATAAGACCAAAGGACAGATTTGGTCTTTTACCAAATAGGGCTATCTTCTTTATACCAATCCTACCTTGTCACAACACAACTGATTGGCTCAAACGCATTTAGAAGGAAAGAAATGCCACAAATTAACTTTAAATAATGTACACCTGTTCATTGAAATGCATTCCAGGTGACTACCTCATGAAGCTGGTTGAGAGAATGCCAAGATTGTGCAAAGCTGTCATCAAGGCAAAGCTTGGCTACTTTGAAGAATCTCAAATATAAAATATATTTTGGTTTGTTTAACACTTTTTTGTTTACTACATGATTCCATATATGTTATTTCATAGTTCTGATGTCTTCACTATTATTCTACAATGTAGAAAATAGTAAAAAAAATAAGAAAAACCCTTGAATGGGTAGGTGTGTCCAATCCTTTGACTGGTACTGTATACAAAGTGATGTCAATTGAAAAAAGGCCAAACTAAACAAAGTGCACCTAGTTTCCAGTCTTTCCAGCTACAGTTGGAAGTGATTGTGTTATCTGTGATGTTGGCTAGCTCCTCTGAACAACAGCGTCATGACGAGTGAGCACATTTTGCCTCGTGCCTCATTAGCTCATTGTTATGGATGAAAACAGCTTACACAAATGCAAATGCACCTACTTTGCTGTTATTCTGGCGGCACTATTTGAGGTGACTGTAAGTTAGCCGTAGTTGGCTAGCTAGCAAGCAAGCGAAAAGAACGTTGCCAGCCAGTATGGCAATGGATAATTTAGAACGAACAACTAGGTCATGTCCATAGACACAGAACAAAAATACTGAACGACTGGGTTGCGTTTCTGGCAACCGAACCGATAGAACGACCAGCCAGCTTGGGTATTAACCCTAGATTTGTGTAGGGACTATATATTGTGAAAGGATGAAATAGTATGAATAAATTCATCAAAATAACGTTTTTCAGGAAAATATGTCAATCATTATTTGAATATGTTGGTTACCCGTTGTATAAAAGTGATAAACGCCCCCGAAGCCGATGTTTGGAGGATATATTGGCACGGTTTGCCAGACCTCAACTTCGTCTCGGGCCTAACAACACCCGTGCCAAAATATCCACCAAACACCGGCTTCTCTGGAATTATTACTTAAATAGATGTACACAGAGTTTGAGTGGGGGTATATTTCGTGTTGTCCTTTACTTACATGATGAGTGTCTGTTGATTGAATATGATGGATCATAGTTTTTATGAGATGACACAGCATAGGCTATCATATCCCTTGTATATGTGTATGTCCCTTGTATAGAACATATCATAGGAATAGCATAGTTAAAAACAAGTCAGGTTCCATACAGGAAGTGGGGCACAATTGATTTCCATATCTATCTTCCTATCTTGGCCCCCACCTCTCTGACGTCGTGACAACAGAGCCATGTGGCACAGAGAGGTCTTTCAGGCAGGTCGGGGTGACCTTGCTGTTGCCTGCGTTGATTTGTGGTGAAGTCGTAGTGCAGGTCTCTCAGAGCTGGAGACAGCCAGGCATGGAGAACAGAGGGTGAGGCAGCCCCGGGCATATGCCACATGGCGGCCCCAGCCTTCAGCCGGGAAGACACAGGCAGGAGCCAGCCAGGTCACGGAAGCCTGTGTCTGTGTCACCTCAGTGCGGGCCTTCTCACCAGACTGTTGTCCCACTGTTGTCCCTTTCAGAGGCAATGTTATCACGTTAGCATGTGCCCTGTGTAAATTAAACCAAGAGCTGTCACATCCAATTAAATGTAGCACTGATTGGATTATTGTGGCAGACATTGATACTTTGTGTGTGCGCGTGCGTGCATGCATGTGTGCGTGTGCGTTAGTGATTTTGTATTTTGTCAGTATTGCGAGATCGTTGTTCCCAAAAAAGTTATCCTAAGTGTGTTCTGGTTTATTGTGTAATGGTTCATGAAGTTGAAGAATTGAGTCTTAAGTGATATTGCTGTGGTATTATTTTCCAGTCTATTGTACTGGATATTGGTGTAAAAATAATTTTCTGGGCAATTGTAATAGGCTGGAAACACATGTTATATTTAGAGAGAAATTGGACCAAAGATCCCCTAACATTCTCTTCAAAGTAGCACTTGACTTTGAACTTTGAGTCCATCGCATGATCTTATGGACTTGGAATCAATCACGGACCTCAGTTAGTCATCGGTTCTGTTGAACTAACATCTCAGCTGATATTTATCTTCAAAACCCCAAAATAAGCTCCAAATGGTTCCTTTAGTCTGGCCAGTACATGTATTTAAGGCCTTACCACAGGAATTGCAGAGGCTAAAGGTGTGTAAAACGTAAATACATCATGAGAGACCAAGAGAAAATAAACTCTGTGAACCGAAATGAATTATCAACTCTTACTAGTGTGTATGACATGGGAGGATGTCTTTTTTCTCCTGTTTTTACAGGACAATAGTTGAACGGCAAATTGGAAGTAGATAATAACCGCCTTGTTCAATCATGCTACTTAGCTTGATTATAGAATGCTCCCACTGCCATCGGAAAAGCAGATAAGAGAGTGAAATTTGCACCATAACAAAATTAGAGGGGAAAGAAAATGACTGTTTGGACTCAGTACAGTAATAACATGATAAATTATGGTACATTTTCTTCAGGGGACATTGCTTGAGGAAATGTAGTAAAACGCCCATGGGAGCTGCTAGTCATCAATCACCTTGGAGCCGGGGCTATTGTGGCGGCCCTGAGGACCCGAGGAGCTACAGAGTAGCCAGCATCTTAATAGTGACATGGAGCTCCGAGGCCCCACAGGGCTGCCCGAGCAGTTGCCTGTTAAGAAAACAGAACAGGGGAGGGATCAAGGTTTGTTTTCTCCCCCCCCCCATGCCTTTCTAGCTCATTATTTATTATCCGTGCTCTGCTCGGTGAAATATCAACGTCCTTGGCCGCTGCCTGGGATCTCCTTCCCCAATTGACAGATCTCATTATAAGATAAAAGTGACAAAGATAGCTCATAATGCTTGAGAGAAATGTAAAACCATTAGCAGGTCATTGTCGTACTTCTAATGTGTCCTTTTAAGCAGCTTAGTGAACTGGTGGTGAAGTGTGATATAGGGATTAACCTATGAGGAGGGAGTTTTGCTGGGGAGTTGAGCTGGCATTGATGAAATTTGGACGGGCGGGTGGTATCTTTTACCCAGGTTCTGCAGAGCGCCGATGGAGCCTGATTCCCACTTTCACCAAGGACAGGGGTGTGTGTGTGTGTGTGTGTGTGTGTGTGTGTGTGTGTGTGTGTGTGTGTGTGTGTGTGTGTGTGTGGGGGGGGGGGGTCTAATGTTAAGGGTTAGGTCTAATGTGTGACTGAAATCCTCAGCAGTGCAGAAGACATCACATGCTTATATGAACTAAGCAGTCTCGTAATGGTTCTTTTCAATTTGAATGCCTCTGCAGGGTTGTTTTTGTCATAAATGTAACTCACATCTGCTATTTAATACAATAACAGTCTTGCGTCATTAGTAATTCTATAAATTATAGCCAAAATAGCATCGCTATGTCAACATGTTGACGATGCCTCTAGTTGAAATAAATGTGATATAATTTGACACAATTTAGCATAATTCTAGTACAATTCTGAACCTCAAACTCTTTAGTGGTTGTCCATGGACATTATGCAAATAATAAGCTGATAAAACTAATGGATGAATGCTAGAAAGTGGTTGACTGAACTAACGATGACAAAAATGTCACATTTGAGTCGTCGGAAATGTCTTCAGAATCAAAGAGACGGAATGTGTGCGATTTATAATATGGTTATTTATGGAGTCTCTGTTTGATTTAAACAGACATTGAAATGTTCCACAGTCATTAATACCGATCGTTCAATCGTTCAGTGTTTTTGGGTGACTGTGTTTTAAATGGATTCACTGATCAATTACCCCACCCCATCAATCATTCTATTAACTGGGAGTATTCCATTAACATCCCATTCATAAGTGTTATTCATCATCACACAGGAAATAAAAGCTTTGAGAGGAGCCATTCATACACTGCTAATGCTACCAAGCATTCCAAATGTGCCTGAGCAATTGTTATGCTTTTAGACTAAAATCAAGAGTGCGATTCAGTTGGGGGGTTTGGTTAGAAATGACGAGATGTGATGATGGTATTGTGCTTTCTCTGAAAAACTGCAGAAATTTTTTTTAACTCAAAGGTAGCCCCTGTGTCATATCATTGCAGATCCGATTACTCAGATTCAAATCCTTCATTTTGGAGATTTCGGCACTGTTAAGGAGCCTAGCTAAGTACACTTCTGCACTTCTAATTTCATGGCTCAGCAGGAATTATTAAACCCCTTTTGATTACATTTTCATATGACCTTGATCTCAAAGGGTGGAGCAATCAATGCAATGTCCATTAGCATCCAAGGCACTGTTAGTGAAAGAATCATTTCCCGGCCTCCCTTCCGTTCAGTCTTCTTCCTCCTCTCTTATTTCCCAGGCAGATGGAGAGAGGAAAGGCCTTGTAGCGAAGATGGATTTGAAAAAATTGAACACCCACGATGCTAATTTCCGATTTCTGTAATTACACTTACTGATCATAATAGTTGTTATCCCCTCTAACCGTCCGAATCCTGCCTGGTTGGTTTTGCGAGAACTGCTGTGTGTTCAAGTCCATTGGAAATCGATATCGACACGTCCTTATCATTTGGAAGAATATGATAAGAACGTTTCATAATAAACGTGTCTAATCGGGCAAAGGACGTTTGGATCGGATGAAAATGATGTTCTCTCATCAATTGCATTTCACAGGTCTTCAATCCATCAGATTTGCTACCACATAAATAAACTTGTTCAAATGAGTTGCGAAATGAATCCACTTTTGAGTGTTCTTTTATGCCAGTTTTGGCAAAGCAGCTGGAAAGAAGACACCGAAATGAATCATACAACTACAACCGATCTTTTGGGTGTTTTGCAGCTGCTTCAAATGTTGCTGTTTACAAACAGAAAAGGTGCCAAACCAATTTTTTTTAATTTTTATCAACAAGCATGATAAGATATATTCCATTGTCTGATAGTAAACTATTGCCATGGGGATTTAGTTGCTGTCAGAGGGAGCGACACATTCCCGTGTATAGCTGCATCTCAGTGAATGACATATTCATCTTGATTGTCACACACACCCACACACGCACACACACACACACGTCAGATGACATTTTAGAATAGCAATGCACCAAAACACACTGCAGCAGAAGCAGTAGCAGTGGAATGGGGCTATTTATTCAGATTGGTTCTAAAAGGGGTCATGTGATCTGGGGGTGGGTAATTATAGCATACGCTTAATTACATTAAGAACCTCTAGTTTGTCTTTTCATATTATCTCTGCACAAAACAGAGAGATTTGATTATGTTAATAACCAGCTTTCATACGTTGTGGTAATGGAGGCCCAGTTCAAAGTCATTAGTGCTATGAGAAATCTCCATTGGAGAACCCGGGCTCTCTCGAATGCAGCCCATGCAGGCAAAGTGCACATTGTTTAATGGTATTGATCAAGGTCTAGTGAGCTCCAGGGCTTTTACTCATTACTGCTTCTTATTCATGCTTTCTTGGGTAATGATGCCCACAAAGCAATTACTGACATTCCCATTTAGATGATCTACCAGAGAAGTCATATGAAGATGGAGGGAAATAGTGAGCGTCATTCACTACTCTTATCTCTCAAATATGCTCCGGCGGACGGCAGTGGAAACATTTCAAGATGTTCAAGATATGGCCTTTGCTACACGGTTGTTGTCATGACACCGAGTGGCCACACTTGCCCTTTTCAAGTGTGACCTTTGCGTCGGCAATGGTGGGAAAGCCATTATTCAAGCACTGTCTAAACGTCAGCGTCCGCCATTTTGTCCTGCACTCTCTCCTCACAGTCTTACTTTCCTCATATCCTTTCCTTGTTTCTGGGCCTTTCCTGCATAACCACTGACATGTGGAAAGGACTAGCCAGGTGTCCACCATTTGGTTTTCCTTTTGATTCTCCTCAGATAAATGATAACATACTAGGCCTAAAGGAGACAAGGATACTTACAAAGACAATTGGGCCACAGCCAAACAACTGTGGGATATCCCTGCTCCTCCCTGGCCTCTCTCTCTGTCTATCTCCCACACAGAGGCATCCGGGCTCGCACGGAGCCAGAGCTGCTCAGTCAAGTGCTTCACGATTCATTTTTTTGTTACAAATCTGCAACAGCTGGAGTGCCGGGGAATGCATGTAAACTTTGTATATGTAATTTGGTGACAAGTCAGGCTTAATCAAGCTCCAGTGTGCCTGCCTTGATGGGGTTAGCGCGGGAGAGGGAGAGCGGCATATGGGCTCTGAAGAGGGAACAGGCAGTGGGCAGGGAGACTCAGCTCTGCTCATGAGGATTAACATGCAAGCAGACAGCAGACAGCATGCTAACTGATGTGCTAACCTGGTACATGCAGTTACCAGCCACAAAGAGCAGACAGACAGCAGACAGAAAGCTAACCTTACACACAGTTTGGCAGAGGACAATAAGCAAGCTAACCGCTAACCTCACATCCAGGCAGGCAGCAGACAGCAAGTTAACCATTAACCTCACATCCAGGTAAACAGCAGACAGCAAGCAAGCAATCCACTATCCTCAAATATAGGCAGACCGCAGACAGCAAGCTAACCGCTAAGCCTGGTGCTTTAACCCACCAGACACACAGAGAAGCTAATCAGGTACTAGCCATTTACTATACAGTTAAAGCTGCAATATGTAACTTCTTTGGTGACCTGACCAAATTCACATAGAAATGTGAGTTATAGATCTGTCATTCTCATTGAAAGCAAGTCTAACAAGCTGTAGGTCTGTTCTATGTGCGCTATTTATATGCTTTCTGTTCTTAAGTTTTGTTTTTGCGTCTTTTACTTTCGGTGTTGTACACCAGCTTCAAACAGCTGAAAATACAATATTTTTTTGTTATGGAAATTATATTTCACAGCGGTTTAGATGGTACAATGACTCAATACATGCTTGTTTTGTCACATAAACGTATATTAGGCAAACTATTAGAACCAGGAAAGAGCGATTTTGCATAGTGCATCTTTAAGAGTCAATCAATGATTCAAGAGTCAATCAATGATCATAATCAATGATTATGCTGGTAAAAAAAAAATGTCAAGTCATGCTATGCTACAGTAGATATTCCAAACTAAGTCCAGATAAGGTATACATATCTCAGGGGTTCTAGTCATATTTCTTAAACTATCCATTAGCTTCCACCTATTTTAACAGCAGTGAGCATATTTGTGTTAAAATGGGATCTCTGGTCTTCACATGATACACAAAGGTACAGAAGAACATTAAGAAAAGTATAATATGTATAGAAGAACACACTCTTTCTACAGTATCTCATTCTGCTGGAAGGGCAATGCAGTGTAATGACCCTACATGGAGATGTACATGGCGACCACAGGGATCCCCACACAGAGACACATGTTCCTTTGCCTGTGGTGGCTAGAGAAGCCCCACTACAGGGCCGCTCAGAGGGCTGGTGTTAATGACGGGGGTCCCTGGTCCCTGTCTGCGTTCTGGGACAGTAGAGCTGGCCTCACTCTGCCCCTGTACAGCTGCAGGGGAAGAGATTGCACCATCTTCCTTGTTTACGGGGCTACCGGCTGATAGGTGGTGTCAAGGACAGTCTACATGACAAGGCAAGGTCACAATGCTAGGGTAACAGGGAGAGAGGGGCTGTGGTGCCTGTCTCGGGCTGTGTTTGAATAGATAACAGCCTCAGACAAGACGGATAGAGTGTGTGGACACATTCGGCATCTGGTTGAATTTTCTGGAGGTTGTTTTAACGTAAGGTCATCAAAGCGCAATAGAACAGGGATTAGTCAAGAAGTCATTCTGTGATTGGATCACTCTTTAAAGTAGAGTATTTCATGGACCCTACTGTTGCCTTACTATGAGGGTGGGAAAATAAAAATAGGTACCACTTTAAGTTGACAAATATGTTTCTATAGGACACAAGATTGTCATGAAGGGAATGGTGTCATCGGCAATGCCCTTGGATATACACTGACAGGACGTTGGCCTGGGGGTTAGGTGTATGACAGTCATAAATACTTCTTTCCCCCTTTTTCCTCTCTCTACCCTACTGATGTTACCTTTGCAAAACCCTTGATTAACATAGAGATTCTGGGAACATCAGAAGATGGGGGGGAAATGAACTATATTCTGGTAATCCGACCAATTGAACATATGCGGTGGTACTTAATGAATATGATGTCAGTTCGGTTGTCATCTGAGACATTCTCATCAATGATAAGATGACATAAACTCTACAGTGGAAAGTCTACACATCAGAGTTATCGGATTCACATGGAATTGTTGTTCAATTTAAATGTTTGAATATGAAATTATTCGTGATTGGACGAAATGTGATTTTAGCTTCTAAAATGTGAGATTTGGGTTTTCCCCTGTGAAGAGACATGGGCTATAAAACTTTTCAAACACGCCCTCCTCTCCCTTCCTATATAAGCCCTTGACTACAATGTAACCTCCTGTTCCGAGGACGTGAGGATGACGGTCCTATGTCAGAATGGTTCAGATAATAACAGAACAGAACGAAGCCAACATCAGCGTGAGCTTTGGTTACGAATGGTGTGAACTTTGAACTCTTATTCACTACAGAAGTGATACCTCCTAGCCGTTGAGTTAGCAACCGCAGCTGCAAACGCAGGTTAGGAAGGAACAGACAGAGTATCCCATCTACCACACAACGACGTTACTACAACGTATCCAATTGACCACCAGAGACATTCTTCAAAGGACTAGGTTGGGCAACACAGCCTTCCATCTACCACCAACCTACCGAAACGCAGCTCAGAGTAAATATTTATTGCATTTTCCTTTTCCAAATGGGCGGTAATTTAGAATGCATAAGATACTGTATTTACGATAGCACAGCTTCTTCCCTTTGTTCCTAAGTCTTCCCGCTCTTTCACTCAAACCCAGCCCCTTCTCTTTTGTGTAACAAGCTGTCATATCTGTTCCGCCCACTAGGGACGTTTTCCTTTATGACGTAATGTGTAATCAAGTTATGATTTAAATATGTGTATGTATAATTCTGTGTGATTAGTTAGGTATTTAGTAAAGAAATAATTAAACCCAATTTTGAATTGCTGATTCAACTTGTTAGCCAGGCTTCGTGCAGATAACTAAGAATTTACAACTTTCAGATGAGACTGAATTAAGATGACGATTAATATTGACTGCTATTTATGTAAAATATTACTAGGTCTTTAAGAGTTTATTCGGAAGATAACAGCTCTATAAATATTATTTTGTGGTGCCCGACTCCCTAGTTAATTACATTTACATGATTAGCTCAATCAGGTAATATTAATTACGGATAAATTATTTTATAGAATAGCATGTCACATCACGTAATCCGGCATAGCCAAAGACACGACAACACTTTCATATTTATCACATAGAACAAGGTAGTCATGGCTATGCAGTGTAAATAAAATGGGACCTTTGGACTAGGCCAACTCTTACAAAAGGAAGCATTCACCACAGGCCATGGAACAACTAACAAAAGACACTTCAAAGCAGTGGCGGTCAGTGTTGTTTCAGATCAGGGAGGACACATTATTTTTCATGAGCATGGCTTTATTTCTATTACAGCATATTGGATGACTGTCATTCATATTCTGTTCACCCAGTTAAATGTAACAGTGATAGGTTTAGGCTTCTACATGGTACTCACATTTTCCCTATACCCATCATGAGGTTGCTACAACCTAGCCTATGAATGAAAGTTTACAATGTACTGTAGGTGCACAGGTCGAGAGAAATTTGATGTGACAGACAGTGAAACATGGACAGACACTGACATTCAGTACCACCTTGCACACTCTTGCCTGCATATTGGGTGTAATCATTAGTCGAACAGTTGCAAACTCAAGTTTCTATTGGACAAATTCAGGTATGTTTAACCCTGTTTTGTTCCATTTGCTTCTGTTTAAGAAATGTTTTTCAACAGAATCGGCGGAATGAATACACCCGTGATCACGCGTAAACACAGTTCACAGTTTCATAGCAGCCACGTTGTATTCCTTCTGGCATCTACGTTTTGCGCTCTCCTACTTTCACCTCTTCCGTTCACTTGTGGACTTCAATGCACAACACATCAGCTGTATATGACCAGGCGGAAAAGACGTTCCTAGCCAAACAGCTACCCACAGCCTACATCGTCGTCACCATATTAGCTAAAGTAACGTCATATTCAGCATAGCTAATAGAACTAATGTGTTAGTAAACCTGCTACAATCATGCAGTAACGTTACAGTGTACAGTGTAAGCAGTTACAGTTACACCTACTTGCCACAGTGGCAATACATTTATAAAACCAAAAGCTTACCTTGACTTAGAAGAGTTCCAGTCATGTGTTGGATTGTCATAGCCAGCTAGTTAACCTAGCATCCCTATGTTGGAGCAGGGTGTTTCAGTAGGTTAAACTAGCTAGCTGCATTTGTTGGCTAAGTAAGTGAAACTGAAAGTGGAAAAAATGATGAAATCTCTCGCTCTATATATTTCTCTCTTGCTTCTCCTTCATTTAGGATGAAATTAATTTGTTCAAAACTTTTCATCTATTTTCTTTCTCTCTCTTCGAGTCAACTACTCACCACATTTTATGCACTGCAGTGCAGCTAGCTGTAATTTATGCTTTCAGTACTAGATTAATTATCTGATCCTTTGATTGGGTGGACATGTCAGTTCATGCCGCAAGAGCTCTGATAGGTTGGAGGACGTCCTGCGGAAGTTGTCACAATTACTGTATAAGTCTATGGAAGGGGGTGAGAACCAAGAGCCTCATAGCTTTTGTACTGAAGTCAATGTACTCAGATGAGGACAAAAGCATGTTAATGAAATTGACTGAATAGGATGGTCCTCTCCTTCCTCCCCTGAGGAGCCTACACTGCTTCAAAGTGCCGAGTACAAAACCATTATGTATAAAAAAAAATCATCCCTTTCGACTTAAACCCCTTAACCAGAGAGTGAGGAAAGGGGAGAGAAAATGATTATGCGAATGTTTGTGTGTGTGAGAGAGTGTATGTGTGTGTGTGTGTGTGTGTGTGTGTGTGTGTGTGTGTGTGTGTGTGTGTGTGTGTGTGTGTGTGTGTGTGTGTGTGTGTGTGTGTGTGAGAGAGAGAGAGAGAGAGCTTGTGTGTCTCTCTGTTGTCGTGATGCATTATACTTTCTGTTCAGGAACACATGGCAAGGTATTCACTGAGCCATCTGGTAATTTTGCCCAGCTTAATCTAGCTATCTGACGTCCAGTTGCTAAGGAAATGGATGCAGTTTTTTTAAACAGGCCGGTCGCTGTTGCACACCTGTCAGTGTAAGAGCGCCTGTGCATGTGCGTGTGTGCGTGTGTGTGTGTGTGTGAGTGTGTGTGTGTGTTCACCACTCTGGAAGTATGGTAAGATGTGTTGCCGGGTGTTTGCCCCTGGGAATTCTAGAAAACCTTTGCTTATGGGCGCTTTTTCATGACAGCTCTTGCCTGTCAACAGGCATGTACCTGTTATGTCACTGGAAATGCTCTGTTGTCTACAGGTGACAAGTTGGTTGTAGAGGTCACAGAGGTGGGGGTCCTTGTCAGAACTCAGCTCTGTATAGGTGCCTTACACATGCCTGAGAAAGTGACCACTGGAATACAAAAGAAACAAGGGAAAGGAAATATGGAATAGTGCAGAATGTGTTTTGGTTCTAGAAGTTACACACACCCAAAAATGTTTTGCTGCAAGGGAAGAATGTCCAGAGTCCAGAGTCAAGACTGGTTTTAGAGGCTGTATCTTATGGGCAGGTTATATGACCTTCTGAGAGAAGATGTGACATTTTGCCCCAAGTGTGTCCGTGTTTAGGTGACAAAAATAAAGGTCATAGCGGGGGAATATTTGGTCATAAATCAACAGGGACACATGGGACTTGGTGTCCTTTGGTCCTTTACTCTGCTGTCATTGGCCAAGATTTGGGAGGAGAATGAAATTATATCAAACAAAGTCACCTTTCAGCTGGATTAGAGGGGAAGTTTGGCTCTTCATTACATGACGGGGTTACATAGAGATTGTCATATTCGTTTTGTGATGTACATTGAAATCTGCATAATTCACAATATCTTTTATAGCTCTTTGATGGGTTATTAGTCCATCATTACAATTCCATTAGTACAATATCAATACATTTACAGTTGCCAATTCCCCTTCTCTTCCATTACCCCAAAAACCATGGTGAACTTAGATATATTTTTTTTTACACTCGTCTGGCCAGAACAAAAGAGCGATGGAGAAGAGGAACTTCTTCATTTCCCTCACAGAATACATTAGGGCTAAGTGGGATGGTTATTGCAGGGTCTGCATTTGCGTCGGACACCTGGGATTCTCGGGGCTTGTTTGATGTGGCCCTTTCAAGCACTCTGATCATCCTGCTAAATTGCATCTAATGGACAGGGCCTGCCACTCGGAGAGGCCCAGACAACGGGGGACAATTTAGCCGTGCGCACACACCTGTCCTTTGTAGTTCACCGAGACATTGTGCACATTACTCCCCCAGTGCTCCAACAGCACTCTGCAGAGCTGCAGATAGAGCAGAGCCACGGCGGCGGCTGCCATTTAGGCTCTGAATAACCCCAGATGCTATTACCCAGGGTACCTGAGTGCACTTTGCCCAAACAATGGTCTGCCTGGGGGGGGGGGGGGGGGGGTTGTGTTGGGTAGAAAGAAAGGAAAGGGAAAGGGGGGTAGTTAGTTGCACAACTGAATGCGTTCAACGGAAATGTGTCTTCCACTTTTGACCCAACCCCTCTGAATCAGAGAGGTGCGGGGGTAGGGGTGAGGAGAGGAGGGGGGTGAACTGATGCATCGTTGCACCTGTCCCTTCAATGGCATCCCTATATGTGGGGGAAGGCTGGGATTGGGACTGGTGCCATCTATGCCATGGTGTTAGCCCCTAGCTAGCTAGCTTGCGCTGCTCTAAAATAGACCTACTAGTCTATTTGGACAGTGACTGCTGAAACCGCCCTACGTACGGCATGTTTCAACGGTTAACTTCAATATTTTGTTCAATGTGTCAGGTTTTATGCAATATCCGATGTTGCTGTGGTTGTAGTCTTATTGAAATTGCTTGCTTTTACGTCCTAGAAAGTCAGTTAGCTTAGAGTTGCAGGGGATTGCATTTGTTGGTGTGTGTTTGCCTGGGAAGCGAGCAAAATGTTATTGTGGTGTTGTTGGACCCTCTCAGTCACGTTTACCTTCATTGAAAACACTTTTATTAATTGAGCAGAAACTACTCTTATCTCCTGGTTAGTAAGAGTTTATTTTCAATTTGGAAGACAAGCAAATTACCTTCCAAAGAGAAGAAAATAGTGCCTGCACAAGGAAATGTACATTTCGCAGGAATAAACAGACAGTTGGTTGCTATATTTCTGCATCCGGTTTCATTGGAAGCTTGTCTTGTGTAGCGCTGGGCAGGTAACAGAACAGTTTATAGGAACTGTACAGGGTGTTGGCTTCAATGGCTTGGTACCAAGCATATATGAACACGAAACAGTTTTGAAATGAGAGGTTCTCTGCCCAGCATCTGATGTGGGAGGGACTGGGAATGGGCATTCTGTGAACACACCGGGAGATTTTTATATCTTAACTGGGAGGACAATGACAGCTCCAATGGTGCCAGTGGATCTACTGAGCAGGTGGTCTGAGTGGGATACAGCATACTCTCCCTGCCTTTCTCACTCACTTCCTCTCTCTCCTCCTCAGTCTATCTCTTTCCTTTCCTTATTTTTGCATATTTTGTATGTATGAATCATAGATTGGTGTACTTAAGTTGGTGTCAGAAAATGCTGCATCGACTTAATTATTAGGATTCATTTCACGTACTAGGCTCAATTTTTCAAGGGAGTCAAATAGCTACGTACAATAGCACGTAGAGTATAATGCCAATGCATCTAAGGCATATAACTATTTCATTTTTCAACCACAAAAAAATGCAATTATTGCTGCTCTTCGCTTCTAATAATAAAAGTGGGGGAGCACTGTGTGAATGTTCCAATGCATGTATGGTCTGCATATCTATGTCATACATACCTATACAGGCAAACAGACGGTATCCTCTCCTCTCAGTTTCCCAACATGAGGTGACCATCTATCATTGATGGTGTTTTGTAATGTAAAAGACACACCATCTCTCCAAGACACTTGCAATAAATAATTCTTGGAACTGTCCTCTCAGGTAACAGGACCTGCACTTGATGACATGCCTCACATGACTCGCACAGGCCACCTCAATGCCATCACTGCATGAATGACTTGGTGTAAATAGTATGTCACACCGAGCAGATGTTCTTTGTTGGAATCCATTGTGATACCGTGAGTGAGTGCCACGGTATTTTGGTAGATGCTGAACTGAAATTCTCCTCAGTTGATTTGGAAGTACAGTTGACTCCTGATAAATGCAATGGACTGGAACTATCCTATAAATGTACAGTAATAAACAGGAGCATACTGAACTTTGTTTCTTTTAAATGACATGTTTGACTTGGAACTTGGACAGCGCCGTACTGAAATAGTTTGCACTTACCCCATGTGACTCATCAGGATTTGACTGTACTGAAATCCTGGTCCTGAATAATGTACAATATGGCGTTCATTGCATGGGATTGTCTTCCATTCATGGTGGTTGTATGTCTGGGCTATATGTTAGTCATGTGAGGGATAATCAATGAGGGGCTGTGCGTTCTGTGGAAAATAATGAACGATGTGGAAGGTGCGTTACACGAAGTGGAACTGACCTTCTACGGAGTTGCATTATTTTGTAGAGAACGCATAGAGCCCAGAGCTGATGATCCCTTTTATACCATGGCTATAATTTAACTCATTTTAGCTAGAAATGTGTTCAACATCCACTAAAGTAGGTAGCTAGCAAGTTTACTAGATAGCTACAGCAGATGCCTTGGTAACCCCTCAAACAGACTTGCTAGTTTAACTAACCAAACCATCAGTCCTAGGTTGCTATTAGGAAAATCTAATTTAACAATGACAATAATGTTTTCAATTAAACTTTTGCTTTCAAAAGCAGCTCAAACATAGAACATGTAAGAATTAACTATAGCCATTGAATTCTATATTGCAGATATACTGTGGGTAATAGGGAATCATAAACTGGGTGGTTCGAGCCCTGAATGCTGATTGGCTGACAGCCGTGGTTTATCAGACTGTATACCACGGGTATGACAAAACATTTATTTGTACTGCTCTATTTACATTGATAACCAGTTTATAATAGCAATAAGGCACCTCTGGGGTTTGTGATATATGGCCAATACACCACGGCTAAGGGCTGTATCCAGGCACCACACCCCCTTGTGCCTTATTGCTTAATTATACAACGGGTGGGTCTAATCCTTAATGCTGATTGGTTAAAACCGCATTCCAGCCGGTGTCTATTCCAAGTTACCAGCAGCTAAATCTATGACTTTAAAATGCCTATTTACTCTGTTCCATCTGACTGCGCAATCATCAACCCAGCCAGGCAATTTATAAACTTGATCTCCGCTATAAAAACCATCTAGACATTATTTCACATTTCTTTTAGAATAACATTTAGTTTTCAACATCGGAGATTAGTATAAACCTTGCTGCCTGTCTCTCCAACATTTACAACATTGTTTCAATATTCAAATTCGATCTCAAGCTGTCCCATAATAATGAACACGTCGGGAGTTGGGGACGAGACAGACAGGCCGGCAGCATTTCTCGGCTAGATGAAATCATGAATCAGCTGGCATCATTATAGATACAAAGACATTTCAATTGAAAAAAAGTTAAACAAAACAAAGTGCAGCTAGTTTCCAGTCTTTCCAGCTACAGTTTGAAGTGATTGTGTTAGCTGTGTTGTTGGCTAGCTCCTCTGAACAACAGTGTCCTGATTAGTGAGCCAGGCGAAATCGCGCCTCATTAGCTCATTGTTATTTATTTATCCAAATAAATGTCACTAGAAAACAGCTTAAACAAATGCAAATGCACCTACTTTGCTGTCATTCTGGCTGCACCTTTTGACGAGACTGTAAGTTAGCTGTAGTTGGCTAGTTAGCAAGCAAGGGATAAGAACGTTGGCAGCCAGTATGGCAATGAAACATTTAGAACAAATGACTGGGTCGTGTCCATAGATACAGAACAAGAAGACTGAATGACTGGGTCGCGTCTCTGGCAACCAAACTGATAGAACGAATGACCAGCCGGTTTGGATAGCAACCTTAGATTCGTGTCGGGACTATATCTTGTGGAAGGATGAAATAGTATGAATAAATTCTTAAAAATAATGTTTTTAATGAAAATATGTGAAAATATACAACTTTGTCTCGGGCCTAACAACACCTGTGTCAATATATCCTCCAAACACCAGCTTCTCGGGCATTATCACTTAAATAATGCAGGCTCTAGAATGTCCTTCAAGCCAATCAGATGCAAGTATTCAACAATGCCATGGTAAGCATGGTTAGCCTGTTCAGACAGGGGTAAGATATCAACCCATTCAGAGGATCATGTTCTGTACAGAGTCATAGTCCTACAGTAGCTAGTTGTCCTCAATAGGATACAATAGGATACTTCCCACAGTGGGTGACACTACACATTCAATACCTGCTCAGGTGGATTCAGTCCTCACCCCCCTGAGAGAACACATCAGACACAAAAATCCTCCAGTGCAGATTTTTCTGTACAGTCTCAGTTTCACTGTACAGTGTCTCAGTTTCACTGGACAGTGTCTCAGTTTCACTGTACAGTGTCTCAGTTTCACTGTACAGAGTCTCAGTTTCACTGTACAGTGTCTCAGTTTCACTGTACAGTCTCTCAAACTAGTCTCTCAATCTTTATCATTAATTCAACACTGTTATAGATTTTCTTTGCTTGAGATTTGTTTGTATATATGTCCACAATATAATATGAACTTGTTTTTTTTCTTTCTAAAAATAGCCAGTAGAATCCCCTCAAAGGTCAAATCAAATCAAATGAAAGTGTATTGGTTGAGTACACAGATTTGCCGGTGAATGCTTTGTGGTGTCCGAATTACAAGTGTTTGCTCTGTCCGAACAAAGTGTACACTTTTGATAACGACAGTGTTCTGAATGACGGCTTCATGAGCGATGTATTACTGTAAGTCGGGCGCTTACCGTAGGTTATTGACACACACATGCAATACCAGCAGAGAGGTTAGAGTTTCCACCGCTGTATCTTTACCACATGTGAAAGGATTCTGCGGTACATTATAATCTTAGACACTTCTCACATTTCCCTTCTCTGCCTGTCAGTTAGACTTGCATCAGCCCCAGGCAAAAAAAAAAACAGCCAGCCAGTTTAAGATATGCTAATATTCCAGATATTAGGGGCCTAATTTGAATAATTATGCACAAATATGAGATGGGTCTTATTGAAAAGTATTTTGCGGCGGCATGGTAACTGTCCAATGTCCCTTCTCATTAGGGACTGTACATTAGGCCTGCAGTTGCCTCCTTGTAACGTGGAAGACTTATTTCAAGGCACTCTAATTAACTGGAGCTTGTGTGAGGAACATTCTCTATCAGTTATAGAACTGATGCCCGACACACAAATGCAGGGAATGCGAGAAGAAACGCAAACAAACCAAGATGTCTGCTGATAACGTACGGAAACAAATGAGTTCATCCGTGGCTTAATAAAGACATGTCCGAGCTTTAGTCGCACATGAAGATCTGCTATTGAAGAACATAAAAGATGGTTATGCCTCCGCTAAATGTTTTAGTTCAATTTCTAATTGAAGGAGTTTAGGGAGGCAATCTTTCAAAATAATAATTGTTGATGAGTTGTAGGCAGTTGAAAGAATCCATCAGTCTGTAAATGTTTTGATATATTCATCTCCTTAATAATTTCCATCAGGAATAGGATACTTATTTCTTTTGGGGGGGGGGAAATGCAAATATCATAACTTGATTAAATCTGAATGAATATGATTTTGAATTATACCTGTACCTGTAACCCTCTTCTGATAAGATGACAAACGAAATAAAAAAATTGGTCACAAAACGAATATAAGCCTTGTTAGTGTTTCTGTGTTGTAAGTGTAGATCAATATGAGATGCACTTTACCCAATGAGATCAAGTAATGATTTTATATTGTTATCGATTTTTTAAGTGTCTGGGTATGTGAGTGTGTGCTGGGGGAAAGAGGGGGGGGGGTGTACAATATCAGGGTGTT
Organism: Oncorhynchus clarkii lewisi; assembly: GCF_045791955.1. NCBI lineage: Eukaryota > Metazoa > Chordata > Actinopteri > Salmoniformes > Salmonidae > Oncorhynchus > Oncorhynchus clarkii. The sequence goes on along the minus strand of NC_092171.1, from coordinate 9,338,045 downwards.
TCAGGCCCACATCTTCCGACGGCTGTCACCGTGCTTTGTGAGGCAGTGAAAAAAAGGATTTCCTGTTTCCTCTCCAATCAGGCGAGTCCAGCCCTGAGTTCTAGGAAATGAGGTTTCAAACATCTTCGGATTACACCACACCATCCACAAGAACTAACCAAAAGATACTGTCGTCAAATAACACAACTCATCTTACCATGTCCCTTGTGAAATGACAGAGTGGAAACGGGGGAAAAGTGTGCAGAGCACAGACCATTATGAGAAACAAGTGGAAGAGCATCACTCTAAGTTGTTAGTTTATTCCCCAGTGTTGCAGTGTTTGTGCATCAGTGACTATGCGGCTGTGTGTGCGTGTGTGCATATGAGAATTTGGGAGGGATGAGCATGGGCCTCCATCCATTTGGCATCACTTAACGCCACCAGGACAGCGGCTGTGCCTGTATGCGCACGTGTGTGTTATTGTGTGTGTGTGTACCCGCGTGCGTATGCGTGTGTGCCATGATAATTGTGTGAATTGAGCTGTAAGGGGAGCTGCCCATTGACCAGCGTCGGAGGGCCACGCTCTGGCAGGTGCGGGATGCTGGGATGGCGTTGGGCTGGGCGGGCGGCGGTACAGATAGACAGGACACAGCTGTGGGAACAGCCCCTCCATTATCCAACACTGGCTATTGATTCACCCTGTGGGATGTTTCCTCTCTGGCTGGGGCCTCATTTGCACAGAGTGCATTTGCATGACTAGGGGCTCTATTCAATCCGTATTGCGGAAGTTCAATGTTACAGCGATATTGACATTTAAAGGCAATGTTCCCGCGTTAGCAGTGACTGCATTCACGGTAAACACTGCATACGGCGGCTCAGTCGGAAATGACCTTTTACTTTTCTATCGCGCAGTCTGTAATGCTTCAGTGATACCGATTGAATAGTCCCACATGGCACCCTGTTCCCTACACAGTGCACTACTTTTGACCAGAGCCCTGATCCAAACCACAGGCCCTGGTCAAAAGTAGTGCACTATTGTAGTGAATAGGGTGCCATTTGGGACGCAAACTGCGATCCATGGCCAGAGATGTTCCGGGCCCCAGCTTTAATGGCTCCCTTCTTCGATCAGTGGGGACCGCCTCCCTCCACCACCGGGAGCCCAGGCTGCGTTTCCTCTAATTATAGACTATGTTAATGGGCAAGGACCCATAAAGAATATCTCTGCAGCTAATATAATTACTTTGGCTGCTCAGGAAAAATGGAATCTAATAGTGTCAATAGGATTAACAAATGTGGTCGGTTTTAATTTTGCCGCGACTGTGAATGTAAGTCGGGTTGTTTTTTTTCTTCTTCCTTTTTACGTGTTGCGTTAATAGTGATGTTTAATTTTAAAAGGAACAAAAAAAAATAAGTAAAAGAATGTGGAATAAAAAGGAAGACGGAAGAATATAACGAGGCTATTTCCATATTTATTTTTTCCCCGTTGAAACCTTTGGAAGCGTTTCAGGGAGGAAGTGAAGCGTTTTCAAAGCAGTGTTCATCACTTTGATGCATCTCTGGGTAGCAAATGAATGAGGACTATGATCTTTATATTAATCACTTGACGTAATAGACTGTGGAAACAATGGAGAAGATGGGGGGACTTAGATGATTTGTTTTCTCATTCGCCCATGGTGAGTAAAAAGTGAAGTGCATGCATTCACATACGTGAACTCACCATGTATGCACGACTGACATAATCAAACAAATAAACATGTAAATTACCAAGCATCTGTGTCAAGATGACAATAGAACGTATTCTATGCTCCTGTGTATTTCTGCAAATGAATAATGCAGTATCTATAGCCTTTTTCCCCCTCAAGGATGTTCACGTGTCTTAGTGTTGCATGTTTATGCCACCAACAATCCCACTGAAATGCACAGCCAAGGCTGATACTGCACAACAAAGAAGGGGAAGGAGAAATGAGGACGACAAGAGAACGTGCTCTCCCTCTCGCTCTCTTTTGTATCCTCGCCAGTATTTGTCAGTGAACACCGCTAAAACAGGAGAGAAGTGAATGAATAATAACATCCCTTTTAATCCCTCCAGAAAAACACATTTTCATATGAAAATCTCAAGGTTTTACCTCACAATCCTGACATTGTCAATCTGAAAGATGAGGACCCCGAGTAAATGTCCTCGTAATCCCGACTTAATCTGTGACTCCCACCCTCACAATATCCCAAACAGCAGCTGTTTGCGGCTTTTGTTGTTGTCATTATTATGGGTTGTCTTTAAATACCGGCTCTAACATTTAAAGTGTCTCTCTGGATATTGCCTCAGAGGTAGGATATGCCTGTTTAGAGCTACTGTAGGGAAGGAATGTGTTCTTGGCCAGTGTATATCTAATTTGGAAATTATAGTGATTACGCTTAAAAATAAAACCTGGGATTTTGGGGGCTAAAAAGCACAATCTGCAGGCCGTGTTGGAGGCTTACTCTATTGTTATTGGGGATGACTATAAACGCACATCCACGTACACCCACACAACACACACACACTCCTTCTCTCCCCCAGCGTGTGTACGTGAAAAATAAAAATGTCCCTGATGTGCTAAGTGCTGTTATGTGCTTTCGAGTGTGTGTCAGCCTCTCTCCTTGCCCTCTCTCTCTCCTCTCTCTCCTTCCCTTTCTACTCTCTGTCCATCTGTGTGGCAGGGACCATTTGGAGCTGGCCTGCTAAAAGCTTGGGAGTGTGGGTGCAGGCAGCAGTGGGCGAGAGTCCTCAGGCTCTTAGTCCACTCTGGGCTCTAAATGGAACCCAACACATGATGGCCAACAGATGTTCCCCAGATTACACACAGCATGTACTGACCTCCCCTCAGCCTCAGCTGACCTCACTGGGTCCAACATGCTCAAGGTTTGAATCCCTACCCCCTTCCTCTCAAATCCAGCGGTTAGGCTGGATCTACTCCAAGGTGCTAAGCCCAGTCTATAGCTGTCCCCATTGGTGTGTTTTTTCCCTATTGATGGCCTGTGTGTCTGTGTTGCTGTGTGTGTGTGTGTGTCTCTGTCTCCATGTTTGCGCGTGTCTATGTGTGTGTGTGTGTGTGTGTGTGTGTGTGTGTGTGTGTGTGTGTGTGTGTGTGTGCGTGCGTGCATAAGTGCGTGCGCGTCAAAGAGGATGTATTGTTGAGGAAAGGGGAGCGTGACGAGAGTGCTGTGGATATAATTAATAGGTCGCATGTGGCTGCACCAAATGTGTCACTGTGAGAGGAAATCAATCGATGCACGCCGCGGGCAGGCAGGCAGGCGGAGGAGAGAGGGGAGAGGAGGAGGGCTGCAATCTCCTATCCTAGTGTATACAAGTCACAGCCCATAGCAACACAATGTAGAGATGGGCTTTCATGAGAATGTTAATATATTGACATACAGACACAACATAGAGGAAATGTTTACATATAGGTTATCCACGACTAACTGACAATTTTGGTCATTTAACGGCACGAGGTCAAAGGTAAAATAAGAGTCGGCAAAATAAACTTGATTGCCGCAAAAGCACAAGATAATCCCTGTTACAATCAATACTTTGGTTTTACCACACAAATAGTCCCTAATCCCTGCTTGGCCTGTAGCCTCTGCAGTGTGCCTGTCTGTGCCCTGTGCACATCTAAGTAAGGAGGCGAGGGAAGAAATCGATGGCTATAAGAGGTGGATGGATAGAAAGTGGTGGAGCGGCGGTGGCAGACTCAAAACAGCAGGCTGCTGTCACCAGCTGGTTCCAGACACAGGGACACAGAGACAATGTGGGACACAGGGGCAAATCCAAGCCTGTCACTGATAGTGGTGCCAGGCGCCAGGAATAGTGGTAGAGGAGACGGGACGGCGGCATCGAAGTGTGCTGGTGTGGTCCTGGGAAAGTCAGATTGGTAATCTGGGAAAGGGCAGGACAGTGTGTGTGTGTGTGTGTGTGTGTGTGCATGTGTGTGTGTGTGTGTGTGTGTGTGTGTGTGTGTGTGTGTGTGTGTGTGTGTGTGTGTGTGTGTGTGTGTGTTTCAGGCGTAGGCACTCAGGAGAGAATTAGCCATCACTTGGCATCTAATAACGCTCACACACTCACACAAACCTGCTCACAAAACTAGGGAAACACATGATAAAACATCTAATACTGTAGGTAAAAATGAAGAACCATTCCCTTCACTGTAAACTAGCTATCTGTACAAGACAGGGGGATTTCACCACAGAATCATTTCAAAAGACTTCAGTCTTATTACTGAGGCTCATACCGTTTAGCCTAAATACTATTTCTCCAGCTAGAAACTCTTTATTCAGAGTTCTGCAGGTCCATTGTAGCTGGTGCAAAAACGAATTTGAATGTAAAAGACAAGCTTTTAATAAATCCTTATTGAACTATTTTACGCATGTAACCTGTTCTAAAGTTAACATAACTCCTGTGAAATTAGGTTGGGTGTTCTATTCCTTCTTATTTGATACGGAGTTGTCCTGGAAATCTACAGGTCATGGTGACATTTCCGTCATTTCATACAATCAGCACCACTGCTTGAGACAATTTGAACTCACGTGAAAAAAAAGCTGACAAAACAGCAGATTTACACGTTCAGGTAATATATCGACCAGCAACAGTACACCAAACTGTAATGCATGTGTTCACTGGTAAACAAGTTTCAAAAGAGTGAAACGTTATGACTTCTTCCATGAACTTAAATTAAATATAGTTTGTTTCATCTTGTCTTCGGGCATCATCCATCTTCCCAGTATCAGCAAATATTCTTTTAAATATGTTGACCAGCTCTCTTCTTTCCCCCCACTGTGGTTAGATTACATATATTACACTTTGCCTAATACTTCAATACATTAGAATGAAGTTCATTTCAAACAAAGGGATTGCATGTCGGTTGCAGTTGCATGCTACTTTGCTGTTATCATCTACAAAGAATGTTTTTTATTATGAGCCTTGGCACAAAATGACTCTCTCTCCCCCACGTAATTCACCTTGGGAATGACAGTGACCAGTAGCCTCTTTTGTTAGAGACAGTGTGGTCTGAAGAAGTGTCTAACATTTAGACCCACTAGGCAGACAGACTGAACAGGCTTCCCAATCAGCGAACAGTTCCAGATAGAAAACCATGGCGACACTTGAGGGACACGTTGGCTTGTTGTGTTTGACAGCAGACATCCCGGCTAGCAGCGGACCGTCACAGAGATGTTTCAGACTGGGGAAGCATCATTTGACAGCTCTACCATTGGCAAATACCTTCGACGAGGGGCCTGATAAACTGTTGACGTTAAAATGTTTGTGTCGCGAAGATAAGGACTTGGCATGTGACAACTTTTTTTTTAAATGGAGCAGTGCTTTTGACTCCTACTAACATAGCCAGACACAGAAACACAGTCCCGTAGTGAGAGTAGCTGAATCTAACCCCTCTCTCACAATGCTGGGTTGCTTGGATGACCCAACTGCTGGGTTGCAGGCATTGGGTCACTTAGTTGGGTTGTCGTCTTTAAAAAGATCAAGGTTGGGTTGTTGATACTGGGTTACTGATGCTAGATTATTGCAATATGACCCAGCAGGTTAGGTCAGAAGACTGGAGGTGTGGCTTCGTAGGGGCGTGGATATCAGATAGTTATTTTTGGCCACCTGTGAGAGTAAATCTCATTCCGGTTCATCTGTTCTGTTGTATTGATATCACATATTAAGGTTGAACAATGACACTTTAGTTGCTTTAATGAAACTTACAAAAGTCTAAGAGTTCCTTAAAAGCTTATGCAAATCCCAATGTTGGGATGACAAACACTTTGTTAAAATGTGTAAATAATTATGTAATTATTAGAATATGTTACATGTACACATATTTAAGGAATTAGCAATGTGCAGTGTCCAAACTTAACATGATGAACAGGAATGACATTTACCCTCATGGGTTGCCATAAATAACTATCTGAAAGCCACACCCCTAATAAAACACACTTCCTGAAAATAACCTAAGGATTACATTAAAACAGACCCAGTTGCTGGGTCAACCCAGAATGAAAGTGAATAAAACTCAACTGATGGTTAAATGAACCTATGTCTGGGTAATCCCAACAATCCAACATGTTGAGTTATTCATGCAACCCAACTGGCTGAGTCAAAATAATGCAGCGTCTATTCTGTCCAATATTTACCCAACACTGGGTTACCAAATAACCTAAATTGGGTTGTTTTTCACCCAGCATTTTGTGTGTGTATCAGGGAACAAGAGAACAAGAAAAAAAGAGAAGAAGAGGAGAGAAGTAGCGATACCACTAAATGAGTCTTCATTAGTCTTGGGAACAACACACCCCAGTGCCTAGTCCCTGCTCCTGTGTCTGTAAACAGTCCATTAGTTCAGTGCTCCAAGGTAAACATGTTTACTCGGCGGTGATGGGTTGCCAGTGTGGCTCCTCGGGCCTACTAGTGGAGCTGAGGGGGTTTCATTAGACCCAGGGAGTGGGTAGAGGGGACGAGGGGGAGGAAATTAATGTGCCATTCAGGATTTCTTTGTTTCTCATCAACATGATCATAGACAGGCCTAGAGGGGAAGAGATGATTTACGCACACAAAGAAAAGAGAGAGAGAGAGAGAAAGAGAGGGACAAAAAATAAAAAAGACTCCCAGTGTGTGAAATGTCTTCCTTTTGGTGAAATGTTCTCGCAGATATTTTGTTATGGCTGGAAGTGTTGGAATTGTTTTCAATCAAATGGGTTTTTCTCCCTTTGTCATTATGGATGGGGATGTGAGTATTTTTGGCATACACCACTAGGCAGAAAGAAGTCATGCCATTTTCCTCTGCTCCACTCTTACTGCACATGCTGTCTCACTTACAGTTTGGGGAGGAATTCGAACTGAGCTTTTTATTCCGTACCAGTCCACTCTTGTGGTAATTATGTTACTCGCAAATTGAGTTTATTTCAACAACTCGAACACCAGGGTTCACACTGAGTGTGGGTCACTCAGTAAGTAACTTCTACACCTGCCATACTGTACATTCCAACCCCAGTTATATGGCAACAAACACGCTGCGTACAGTATCACTTTCTCTCTTCTGTTGCACATCTCACTTCTGATTGAGTAATCTCCGAAAGGACCATCACCCCAATGTGAGAATACTGAATGTTCTGTGACGTGAACTTTGATTGAACCGCCTAGGGGGAAAATAACACATTTCGTCTTTTTATTTGCACACAAAACCGTATTCTGTAATGTCCGCCTGAATAGAGTCCTCTCTGCTAGCGAGGGTAACCTATGAAGCAGGTGTTAGGGTCTGATAACATCATCTCTGAGAGTACAGGTGTGAGCACACACAGGAAGTACACACATACACACACACACACACACACACATTGGATGTCATATTGGATAGAACAGGCCTTTGTTCACTCACTGGGGGAGGCTGACGTCAGCAGTCTTAACAACAGAACAAGAAGATACTGTCCAATACATGATGGACTAATATGAAATTAAAACGTTAGATACGAAATAACTTAGCGCACAAAAAAGGACATGATTTAATTCAAGTCGATTGTAGTTTCCACAATAATCTGGTACCTGTATATAGTTCAAGGACCAACCAGATATTTTGATATCTGTGTCTCAGCTTTGTGTCCTAAACCCTAAAGGCACTGTATCATGAAGGAGATTGTTTTGACCAAAGGTGCCATAATGATATTGCGCCAAACACTGAGTATACCAAACATTAGGAACACCTTCCTAATATAGAGTTGCACCTTGCTCTCAGAACAGCCTCAATTCATCAGGGCATGGACTCTACAAGGTGTCGAAAGCGTTCCACACGGATGCTGGCCCATGTTGACTCCAATGCTTCCCACAGTTGTGTGGCTGGATGTCCTTTTGATGGTGGACCATTGTTGATACACCCGGGAAACTGTTGAGCGTGATAAACCCAGCAGCGTGGCCGATCTTGACACACTTAAACCATACCCCGTTCAAAGGCAAATTTTGTCTTGCCCATTCACCCTCTGAATAGCACACATACACAATCCACGTCTCAATTGTCTCAAGGCTTGAAAATCCTTCTTTAACCCGTCTCCTCCCCCTTCATCTACATGGATTGAAGTGGATTTAACAAGGGATCATAGCGTTCACCTGAATTCATCTGGTCAGTCTATGTCATGGAAAGAGCAGGTGTTCCAAATATTTTGTAAATGAAGTTTGTGTTGCATTGCTGACAATGTTGCTGCCTCCTAAGTTCAGTGACATCATCCCCATGGGGACAGTGATACCTGGCTGTAGCTGCTCTGCTATGTGTGTTGTGTGATCCATCCCTGGTCCCAAAGACAGAACATTGTGTAACAATGATAGGCCGAAAGCCATGTGACTGGTTTTATGTTCACTGACCCCTGTCTCTGTTAATAACGGCTCACTGCATTGATGATGATTGTTTTGACAGTGGCTATCATGTATGATAATGATCAGAATGATGATGATGAAGGAGGGGGAGAAGGAGGCGGAGGAGGATCACTTCTCTTACTCGAACGCATCATTAGCGACAGCATCAAAACACTCTTTTGCTTGTTCTAGCCTCAGCCTTTGCTCTCCCCTACCCTGTACAGTACTGTACTTCAGTGCAGGAGTCTGGAGATGAACACTGCAGCCAACACAGCTCACCACAAGGGGCAGAGCAGGTCACACAGGCAACCAGCTGACCCTGGGACAAGGGGGAGGACAGGGCCCATGCCAGGACAGCCTGGGAGCAGCATTACAACACTACAGTCAGAAGCTAGGGGCCAGGGGCTATGGGATATAGTAGCCTGGGCATGGGATTTTGTCTACTGGTTCCAGGGAGCGGAGACAGATAGCAGCTTGCAGGTTCAGTATTTACTGTCAATGAGGGGAATTAATGGAGGTTTATAGCTATATTGGTTAATGTTATCCAATAGCTCCCTGAGTTAGAGTACTGTACGTGTTGATCAGTTTGCAAGTGGGTGAGCAAATGTCCTTGTGTTTGAAAAATGTTTATTTTCCCATCTGGATACATTGTAGCATAGAGCAGCGGTTGAGTATGATCTGTAGAGAATTAGCAGGACAATTAGGTTGGATTATGGCTCTTTTGTCGTGGTGTTTGGCACTCTTTTCTATAAGCCCATATGCAAATATAGATCTCAAGTCCTATACATCAATTTTCAGAAATTAGCTTTATTGTTTAAATAACTTATGAAACACATGTGTATTGTTTCACTACCTAATCATGGCATGGGATTTTTCAATGACCGACATGTATTTGTTTGAAATCTTTCACTTGATGGAGACTTTCGCAAAAAGCTATACGAGGAGGAGTAGTAGGAAGGATCGGAGGACCAATGCGCAGCGTGGTAAGTGTCCATATTGATAATTTACTATCACGAGAACACTAAACAAAATAACAAAGGAGAATGAACGAAACGAAACAGTCCTGTCTGGTGTAGACACAAAACAGAAAACAATCACCCACAACTCAAGGGTGAAAAACAGGTTACCTAAGTATGGTTCTCAATCAGGGACAACGATTGACAGCTGCCTCTGATTGAGAACCATACCAGGCCAAACACAGAAATACCAAATCATAGAAAAACGAACATAGACAACCCACCCAACTCACGCCCTGACCATACTAAAACAAAGACAGAACAAAATAACTAAGGTCAGAACGTGACAAAATGTAACCAATAACAACAGTTTTAATAAAGAACTGTACAAATAATACATTTGTGATATCAACATAATTTCTTTATGCAACATGTTTTTTTTATATATATATATATATATATATATATATATATATATATATATATATATAATATTGTAATATGAGATGCCATTTAGCAGATGTTCTTATCCAGAGTGACTTACATTTAGTGCATTCATCTTTAGACAGCTACAGTCAAATATACAGTAGCGCTCACCTCATTCATCATGAAAACCTTTGAGAACCTGGTACTGTCCCATCTCCAAACCACCACCGACACCCTCCTTGACCCCATGCAGTTCACCTACAGAGCCAATAGGTCTGTGGATGACACCGTCAACATGGGCCTTCACCACATCCTCCGACACCGCAACAACTCTAGGACATATACTCAAGGATGTTGTTTGTGGACTTTAACTCAGCCTTCAACACAATCATTCGGGACCTGCTACAACACAAACTCACCCAGCTGAATGTGTCTGACTCCATTCGCAGGTGGATTGCCAACATCCTGACCAACAGCACATAGCACGTTACGATGGGAAAACATCTTTCCGACTCCACATCTCTCAGCACGGGGCACTGCAGGGTTGCATGCTCCCCCCCCCCCCCCAACGCATCTGTCAAACTACTCACGTATGCTGATGACACCCCCCTGGTCAGTCTCGTCTCCAATGGCGACGAGTCCAAGTACAATGGAAAGGTTGACCGCCTGGTGGCCTGGTGCTGTCGCAACAACCTGGAAGTCAACGAAGTCAAAACCGTGGGAATGGTAGTTGACTGAAGGAAATGCACCCACCCACCTTCTCCCCCCCTCATTATTGACGGATCAGCCGTCAGCACGGCCAAGTCATTCAAATTCCTGGAGACCATCATCTCCACAAACTCAAGTGGGAGGACATCATCACAGCAGTGACCAAGAAGGCTCGACTGAGGATGTACTATCTGCGCCAGCTGAGGAAACTCAAACTCTCTCTGACAATTCTGGTTCGGTTCTATACGGCCGCCATGGAGTCCATCCTCTCCTCTTCTATCACTGTTTGGTTTGGATTTGCATCTTCCCGCTACAAGGGCAAACTGCAGCGCATCATCTGGTCTCTTGGAGAAGGTCATCGGCTGTCACCTGACCTCCATCAAGAACCTGTAGGTAAGATCATCGCCAACCCTGCCCACCCTGGGCACCCCATATTTCAAAGACTTCGCTCTGGCAGACGGTTTACGGCAATCATGACCAAAACCGCCCGCCACCTGAATAGTTTCTTCCCCCATGCCCATGCTGTGGACCTCATCAACCGGCCATCGGACTCATAGCGATTAAGTGACTTTGCATTGGGCAGATTGCTGCACATTGTCATCAATTACCTCAAATACTAATCGGCACTATACTGCATTAGCACTATCTTCACCTCCACACAACACTGTATATACAGTATTTGCTATATATATATATATATATATATATATATATATATATATATATATATATATATATATATATATATATATATATATATATATACAGTGCCTTGCGAAAGTATTTGGCCCCCTTGAACTTTGCGACCTTTTGCCACATTTCAGGCTTCAAACATAAAGATATAAAACTGTATTTTTTTGTGAAGAATCAACAACAAGTGGGACACAATCATGAAGTGGAACGACATTTATTGGATATTTCAAACTTTTTTAATAAATCAAAAACTGAAAAATTGTCCGTGCAAAATTATTCAGCCCCTTTACTTTCAGTGCAGCAAACTCTCTCCAGAAGTTCAGTGAGGATCTCTGAATGATCCAATGTTGACCTAAATGACTAATGATGATAAATACAATCCACCTGTGTGTAATCAAGTCTCCGTATAAATGCGCCTGCACTGTGATAGTCTCAGAGGTCCGTTAAAAGCGCAGAGAGCATCATGAAGAACAAGGAACACACCAGGCAGGTCCGAGATACTGTTGTGAAGAAGTTTAAAGCCTGATTTGGATACAAAAAGATTTCCCAAGCTTTAAACATCCCAAGGAGCACTGTGCAAGCGATAATATTGAAATGGAAGGAGTATCAGACCACTGCAAATCTACCAAGACCTGGCCGTCCCTCTAAACTTTCAGCTCATACAAGGAGAAGACTGATCAGAGATGCAGCCAAGAGGCCCATGATCACTCTGGATGAACTGCAGAGATCTACAGCTGAGTTGGGAGACTCTGTCCATAGGACAACAATCAGTCGTATATTGCACAAATCTGGCCTTTATGGAAGAGTGGCAAGAAGAAAGCCATTTCTTAAAGATATCCATAAAAAGTGTTGTTTAAAGTTTGCCACAAGCCACCTGGGAGACACACCAAACATGTGGAAGAAGGTGCTCTGGTCAGATGAAACCAAAATTTAACTTTTTGGCAACAATGCAAAACGTTATGTTTGGCGTAAAAGCAACACAGCTGAACACACCATCCCCACTGTCAAACATGGTGGTGGCAGCATCATGGTTTGGGCCTGCTTTTCTTCAGCAGGGACAGGGAAGATGTTTAAAATTGATGGGAAGATGGATGGAGCCAAATACAGGACCATTCTGGAAGAAAACCTGATGGAGTCTGCAAAAGACCTGAGACTGGGACGGAGATTTGTCTTCCAACAAGACAATGATGCAAAACGTAAAGCAAAATCTACAATGGAATGGTTCAAAAATAAACATATCCAGGTGTTAGAATGGCCAAGTCAAAGTCCAGACCTGAATCCAATCGAGAATCTGTGGAAAGAACTGAAAACTGCTGTTCACAAATGCTCTCCATACAACCTCACTGAGCTCGAGCTGTTTTGCAAGGAGGAATGGGAAAACATTTCAGTCTCTCAATGTGCAAAACTGATAGAGACATACCCCAAGCGACTTACAGCTGTAATCGCAGCAAAAGGTGGCGCTACAAAGTATTAACTTAAGGGGGCTGAATAATTTTGCACGCCCAATTTTTCAGTTTTTGATTTGTTAAAAAAGTTTGAAATATCCAATAAATGTCGTTCCACTTCATGATTGTGTCCCACTTGTTGTTGATTCTTCACAAAAAAATACAGTTTTATATCTTTATGTTTGAAGCCTGAAATGTGGCAAAAGGTCGCAAAGTTCAAGGGGGCCGAATACGTTCGCAAGGCACTGTATATATATCCCCTCTGTAAATTGTATATTCCACTGTGATCAATCTATACTCCAGAGTTTTATGTTTACTGTTCCGATATTGTACATTCTGTATGATGTCTATGTGGACTTGTGTTTGTATTCTGTTTGTACATTGTCTATTGCTAGTAGCACCTTCTCAGTAAGTCAAATTCTGTGTGTGTGTAAATGTATCATGTGAATAAAGCTGATTCTGATTCTGTTTCCATTCTCAGCTAAACAATGATATATAGTGTTTTGCAAAAAAAACACATTTTAATACACACCTAAAATCTATGAATAACAAATCTGAGAACAGTAATATTTTACACACACACATAGCATTCATTTCTGACGAAGAAACACAAATGTGAAAAATTGGTGGATTTAGCATTTTGGAAATCAACTCTTCAACTTTTCCTCTAAATAAAGTGAATCTAATTAAGAGTCATTATTTGAATAACATACTGTACTCTCTTTAATATAAAGGTGATTTACATGCATTTTTGGCCCGTCGCTCTGTTATTTTGTGGCCGGCCGGAAAATAATTAAATGTTTGTCTTATTTGATTTCCACCACAATTGTCGGTTGTCATATTTTGAAAGCAATAGAGGTTGGATTCTTTCAACTCCACTATGGTGTTGTTGCCCATCAAACTAGGGATTTTTCATTGATTGACCTACGGTATGGCATAGCGTACCACATCTAGAGTCAAGAATCACATCTACACCAAACGAATGGGTGTGTGCGTGTGTGTCCGCTACCAAGTAATCCATTCTTATCTGCTGCACCATCAAGTGGAGAGAAAAAGTACAGCATTGTCTTCATCATCATCCTTCTTGTGTTATTGTCTTGCATAGAAATAGCTCAGAAAAAAAAGGAACTTAACCATACAAAAAATGCTTAGAATGATATACTAGGCTTTTGATAAGCTGCAAGACCACAAGGTGAGGTGTCATGATATCGGTCTAGCGAAACCCAAGGTAATGTATTGATAAGGAGAGATATACAGAGCGCATGTTTTGTCTCTCCAGTTCACACTGAGCATGACAGAGAGTGTTGTCCAAATACAGTGGTGCCAGATGGGAGATTGGGCCACGGGTATTGTCTATGAAACAGCTTGAGGTATGTCAGCTTTATCTGTGTTCAAACATACCAAGCATTTTTCCTGTCATATTGTGGTATCAGAGCTATAGCTTCTCTCTCCCATCTGCGCGGTCGCCAACTATCTTGGTGCTGCAGTGTACAGTTCATGGGCAAAAATAACTCTGCCGATTCAAGGAGAAGGCCTCATTGCCAACTTTGTGGTACTTAAAGTGTGAAATGTAGAGATATGGAGGCATGCTGCCCAAGATTCTGTTATATTATGGAGCCACATTTCTACCCCCCCCCCCCCCACCCCTCTCTCCCTCTCACTCTCCCTTGCCCTCTTTCCTTTTACTCATACCGTACAAAAGGTCTGAAAGGCAAACACGCTCTCGTTCCCTGAGAACATAATACTGGGGTCGTCAAATCAAATCGAATGTTAATTGTCACATGCTTCGTAAACAACAGATGTAGACTAAGAGTGAAATGCTTACTTAAGGGCCCTTCCCAACAATGCAGAATAGAAGGGAAAAAAAAGAAAAAGAGGGAGAAAAAAAATGAAGATAAAAGAATAGTAACATTCTCATGACTGGAATGTTAATAGTCCAGACAGAACACAGGCATTGGGACTTCCAGGGCTCAACACACCAGTTTTGACTGTGTGAATACCACCTCAAGCAGTCCAAACCAAAACAATGCACCATTTCAAACCAAACGCACAAGCCTCTGCAAGTTATTTGGTGCTTCCAAGTCGACTTGTGACTCACCTACAACGACAACAATCATACAGACCGGGCAATCATTTGACAAGATGTGTCCTCTCGAAAGAAAATATAACCCCTGTTCCCGAGAGCGACCCATGAACTTGAAATCCATGTCACGCTGGGAATGTTAATAGGGGAAACAAAGGGGGCTGAGAGTGTGGGAAGCAGCTTTCCGGGTGTGCAGATCAAGAGCTGTGTTTGAGTATCTTATCAGTACTGTCGCCAGCTCCATTGACATTGCGTGGGATTAAAAGGGCCCACAATGGCAGACTATTTGGGTGAGCGAGCTGTCTTGTGTAAACAAACACAGTGGTCAGGCTCTCCCCAGTCAAAACACGACCCTGTGACCCCATACTGTACTCCATCACGACACAATACTCCTCCTGCTCCTGAATCACGTCTGAACCTGCCAGGCAGTATGGGGTCAAATAACCTGGTTTAAACCAGGCGGAATCCTGCACTCACCAGTGAAACTAATGGTGAGCACAGCTGTCAGTCTACTTTAACCAGGCTAGGTGTCAGTGCACTCTCAACTCAAATACCCTTTATGAATAGATAATTTGACTTTCTGAATGAGGACTGTGTGCATCAATCTTCTTTCATGAGTTGCGTTTCAATGGATCACCAGAACGGAGTTTAATTGAATTGATCCCTATCTTGCTGTCAGGGAACCCTTTCCATTCGCATAGATAAAGGGTAGCAAATGGCTAAGAAAACACAATGAGACTTCTGTGTGAGTGGATGGATGCATCATTAAATTCTAAAATGCTGCGGGAGGGAGATGGTGGATCAGGTCTCTGCTATGCAAAACTTCTGACATCCGTAAACTTGTTAAAGTCAAGCAGAAGTGACGCTGAAGCATATTGAAGGTGATAAGAATTTAGCAATTATAAATAAAAAAAATCTGGCTTTTAATCTCGTCACCGGCAACACCATAGCACCATGTGCGGCAGATGGATGGGATGCTGAGGGGAAACGTTCTTTCACAGAAGACAGTTATATAAACACATCCTGTCTGTTTTACTTTTCAATTTTTCACTGCGAAGAAGAAATTACAAAGGTGGAGCGAAGCGCCAGTGCGGGCTGAGGCCGTGTCTCCTGATATCCATTCCAGATGCTGGCTAGACTTTGTGGAGCCAGGGCTGTGGTACTGGGGCTGGATTTAGTTGTCTTTTCCTCCAGGTGTGATACCTCATGCTGATTCCTCCACATGTTCCACGGGCCTTATCCAAACACGCCAGCGCCCGGTGACAGCGCCGACCTGCCCACCTCCTCTCCCCTTCCCTGGCGGCCCACCCACACTTCGGGAGCAGGCACCATGGGCTCGGGGCTTAGGGTTTAGTGCTCAGTCTCGCCCCACACAGAACCACTTGTCCCGGGCTGTCACCAGAGGCTGGACCCTGGAGGTCTAGCCGGCACTAACATGGAAGACTAAATCCTTTGAGCTGCTTTATTTTTTTTTACCATAAAACGTCAATTATTAGCCCAGAGGTTTATTTGCCTGTATTCTATTTCCTTAACGCACACATCTTTTGCTTATTTGCATACTTTTTGATTAATTCCAGCATTCACTTCCAGCGATTGGAATAAATGTCTTAATTTCCTGCAAACAACGTGCTATTATTTACACACTATGTCACGTTTCTTTTGTCTTAGTATGCATTACTAGCTTTCCATCCAATGGTGAAAGATTTTCATGCGAATATTCAAAACTCTGGCATTTCCATCAAACTGACTTGTCGCAGATAACAAGCGGTGCGTAATTATGTCACATCCGACTAAGACACTATCGCACATACTTGGATTTATTGACATTTTTAATAAATGTTTCCATTGTTGACTTCAATCCACCTGGCTAATGTATCCTACCATAAAAAAAAGAGATTGTTGAAAGCTTGGTATAATTCTGTGTGGCCTGATCTTGCATGTTAGCCCGCCTGTAGCCTACCCAATGCACATATCCAATTGGATTTTCAAGAATTAATTCATCTTGGCTAAGTCATTATAACTTGAATGTTTCACGCTGTCTCCACAGTGTATGTAATCCTCAGAGGACTCCAGCAACAAAACACAGCACTTCGCCTCATGATGTGAGCAGCAATGGCCTGGTCACAGTGCCATGCACCAAATACTTGGCAGCGTGTAAGGTGGTTTTGGGAGGTGATAGTGGAGAGCAGTGGAGGCTGCTAAGAGGAGGACGACTCATAACAATGGCTGGAACCGAGCGAATGGAATGGCGTCAAAACCATGTGTTTGATGTATTTGATAACATTTAACTTATTCCGCCCCAGCCATTACCGCGAACCCGTCCTCCCCAATTAAAGTGCCACCAACGAGAGCCTTTGGCTGCAACATTTCCGTATGTCCAGAGCAATGTTCGGCCTGCTGTGTAATGTGATTGGATAATTTGTTGATCTGACAATGTCAAGTCAGCATCCTTTGGTTTCAACCCGAAAGCGTAGTGCTATAGCTCTCTACAAACTGTCCACATGTGCAGAGTACAGGGTGGTAGGAGAGACATTCGGTGTCAGCAAGACAACTGTTCAAGGTTATGCATGTGCTGTATGTCTGACAATTCCAGAAAAGATGTGCAGCTATACTACATTGCCTGGAATTGCAGAGGCACAGGAGATTTCAAACCGGAATTCCATCGCACACCAAGTGCCACAGGTGTACTGCGCACTGGTTGGTGCTCATACACCCATTTTAACTGGCTTGGGGATACCGGGATTATGTGAATGCAAAGACTGGCCATCCATAGTTCTACAGGTTGTTGTGGATGATCAGTGTTTGATCAGAGACATTTGGGTTGGCTCACCAGGCAGTGCACATGATGAAGCCGTGTTAATTACCTCGGACCTGTGCAGGTTCCCCGAGAGATGTCCCTATTCTACAGTCAATGTGGAGGGAGTCCAGTTACCTCTGCTGCTGGTTGTAGACCCAGCTTACCCTCTCCTGCCATGGTTGATGAAAGCCTTCTCCTGACCTGTCAGATGAAGAGGAGGCATTCAATCTTCAACTGAATGGCAGCCGTGTGAAGGTGGAACACACATTTGGATGCCTCAAGGGGAAATGGCGCATCCACTTCATACGCTCAGATATGAATTACACTTTCGTGCCAGTTGTTGTGGTCGCATGTTGTGTGCTTCATAACATCTGTGAAAAGGAAAGGCAGAGGTTCCTACAACCGGGCCAAGATGAGTGTCGTGAGGAACGAGATGCACCACAGCCACCTCAACATCTCTACGAAGGTCCACATAACGCACAGGCGCAGGTGATCCGGGACGCTCTAGTGAGATACGGTGGCAAACAGAGTCAGCTACACTCTCCAAGAGGTGGCCTGCACATGAGATTACCAGGCAGAAGTGACCAATTTTATGTTAAATGAAGTTGCACAATTATGTGTAACATTTAAATAATCAAAACTACGATTTTTAAGCAGCAGATCTACACTAGTTTTCCTTGTCAAAATATGTTTTCTTGGATGCTTATAAAGTTGAGATACAGTTGAAGTCGGAAGTTTACATACATTTAGGTGGGGTCATTATAACTTATTTTTCAACCACTCCACAAATTGTTTGTTAAAAAACTATAGCTTTGGCAAGTCGGTTAGGACATCTACTTTGTGCATGACACAAGTAATTTTTCCAACAATTGTTTACAGACAGATTATTTCTGGTTCATCCTTGAGCAATATCCAAACGCCTGACGGTACCACGTTCATCTGTACAATCAATAGTACGCAACTTGTACTCACTTATAATTCACTGTATCACAATTCCAGTTGGTCAGAAGTTTACAGGCACTAAGTTGACTGTGCCTTTAAACAACTTGAAAATTCCAGAAAATGATGTCATGATGTTAGAAGCTTCTAATTTACATAATTTAAGTCAATTGGAGGTGTACTTGTGGATGTATTTCAAGTCCTACCTTCAAACTCAGTGCTTCTTTGCTTGACATCATGGGAAAATCAAAAGAAATTAGTCAAGACCTCAGAAAAAATTATTGTAGACCTCCACAAGTCTGGTTCATCCTTGGGAGCAATTTTCAAAAGCCTGAAGGTACCACGTTCATCTGTGAATACAATGATAAACACCAAAGGACCATGCCGCCGTCATACCGCTCAGGAAGGAGATGCGTTCTGTCTCCTAGAGATGAATATACTTTGGTGCAAAAGTGCAAATATATCCCAGTACAACTACAAGGGTCCTTGTGAAGATGCTGGAGGAAACAGTTACATAAGTATCTACTGTATATCAATAGTAAAACGAGTCATAGATCAATATAACCTGAAAGGCCGCTCAGCAAGGACGAAGCCACTGCTCCAAAACCACCATTAAAAAAGCCAGACTACGGTTTGCATCTGCATATGGGGTCAAAGATCGTACTTTTTGGGGAAATGTCTTCTGGTCTGATGAAACAAAAATAGAACTGTTTGGCCATAATGACCATCATTTGGAGGAAAAAGGGGGAGTCTTGCAAGCTGAAGAACACCATCCCAACCGTGAAGCACGGGGGTGGCAGCATCATGTTGTGGGGGTGCGTTGCTGTAGGAGGGACTGCACTTCACAAAATAATGGTTCTTCCAAATGGACAATGACCCCAAGTATACTTCCAAAGTTGTGTCAAAACGCTTAAGGACAACAAAGTCAAGGTATTGGAGTGGCCATCACAAAGCCCTGACCTCAACCCTGTGGGCAGAACTGAAAAAGCGTGTGCGAGCAAGGAGGCCTACAAACCTGACTCAGTTACACCCAATAAGTTGGGCTAAATTTACCCAACTTGTTGTGGGAAGCTTGTGGAAAGCTACACGAAACGTTTGACCCAAGTTAAACAATTTAAAGCCAATGCTACGAAATACTAAATGAGTGTATGTAAACGTCTGACCCACTGGGAATGTGACGAATGAAATAAAAGTTTACATTAAAGTCAAATTAAAAATTTGGCGAAATGTTTCTTCTCCACAAATTATGATCTTATTTCCTATTCCTTTTCCCAGCTGTCCCCCAAAAAGTATTAGGCCTACAGTGCAGAAACCATTCACTCTTAGAAATTTCTTCAATACAATGTTATTGCCTTTCTCAACAACAACAAAATCACAAAGACCACATATGGTCCACATGCAGTATTTAAAATAAATGGATTACCTTTACCAAGAGGGCGTAATAGCCTTGCACAGTTCCAACCATGCCTCATCTCAGACATCCTCTCAGAAGCCTTTTCCACATTGGCACAACGTTCAAAGTATTCGGCCGCCTTAGTGATGTCAGTGGCCATGGATTTCCTGATCCTGCTCTGCTTGTTTTACCAGGTTCTTGTAGATACCTTGCGTCTCTGGAAAAGGGCTCACATTCAGGTTGCTCTTTGCTGGACGCATCCAGAAACGTTGTGGGTTGGATGGCGAGGCTGAATTCCTAGGCAACAGTGTGCCTGGTGAAGGTGAAGGCGACTCGGATTGGTCTGCATCACTGGGACCTCCCACAGAATGCTGGTCTCTGGAGCAGCAGGTGCCGTCTGGTGACTCTAAAGGTCAGGGAAAACACACAAAAACGGTCTTCAATCCATCTTAAATACACAAATTGCATTCTGTTCAGATAGGGATAATCAAGGATCGGAGATGAGCCACTGCTCTACAGTTACTCAGACTAATGTCAAAGATACAGTATTCTCTGCCACACCTGTAGTCTCCGGGGTGTCGTCCTCACTATCCTGACTGTTCTCTTGCTCACGGTTCGGCTCACCTCATCCAAGCAATAGGCTAATTAGGCACACACTATGTACTGTATGTTCATATTTACAGGAGAACAAAAACTGCACTTACTCAAGCTGTTGATGTTGATGTTGAACGAAGAAACCATGGGCCGTGCGTTGAGGATTTGGTCCATCTCCTTGAAATAATGGAAGCCCGTTGGCTTTTTGTTCCGGCACCGCTGTGCGAAAGCTGGCTCTTGTCAACCATGTAGCTTTTATCAACCATCAACCATGTAGGGACTTCAATGTGTTCTGAAGAAGGCTCCGGGGTTTCTTGAAGCCTTTATCTACCATGTCTTCCCGATGTTATTGGAAAGTATCTGCATTTCTTGACCTTTTCCCATCTAACATGGATGCTATATCTTGCTCCAAAATAAGAGCAAGGGTCATGTTGATCTCATCAAGGCTCTGAGTAATGTATAGCTCCTGCGTGGAATTCAAGTGGTAGGGCTTATTACGTAGCTGTCTGTCACTTTTAAAAAGAATGATAGTGGAAACACCTGAGCCAAATCACTTGACGTTAACTTTTAATGTAATAAATGGTTAGTTAAAAACGGTTTCCACCACAATTTCTCAGATAATTAATTTGACTTTACACAACAAGATCCATGTTGAACAAACAAATTGTTTGTCTGCATTTATGAAATTGTATTGAAACTGCGTGTTTCCATCACTCGTGATTTTACATAAACACTGTGGTTAGAAATGTGGTTTATTTAAGAAAAAAAGCCTCCTGGACAGAATAATTATTCTCCTCCTTGAACGTGCATTTTTTTGCCAGTTCTTACTTTCGCCACTAGAGGGCGATTAACCAATTTCGGGGGGTCTGTACTCCTGAAGTTGCTGACTGTTTTTGTGCTTATCAGTTAACTAGAAGTTCTCAGCTGTTAGCAGCCAATGGCCCTAATTTTTTTGAGTGATTACAAAATAATCTTATGTAACAAATTTAACATTAAACCCCGTAAACAATTCATGGTCAATCATGGTAACCTTGTAAACAATTTATTTAGGCCCGGCATTCATTTGAAACAGGCGTTTATTTGCTGAAATGTGTGCCTTGACCCGCCTATTAAAGGGAACAAGTGGCTATTTGAAACTCTTCATTTAATTGAAGTTTTAGGGTATTTCATTCCTCTCCTCCCTTCCTCCAGACCTCCATCTCCCTCCTCCTGGCTTTAAACCCCATTCCCGTTTGAACAGGGAGGTTATGTTCACACTGTTCCTCAGCAGTCTGAGCTACTGGCCCTGTCAGACCACTGTTATTCTTGTAATTCGATCGCGGGTCATCGCTGTTTTAGAGCGTATTAAACGTAGCATATTTCTAGCCTGGTCAGTTTTAGAACAATGTGTCATTAAGGGAGTGTTGGGGAGGGTTAAAAAAAAAAGAAAAGTAGAAAAAAGAAAAACAGAAGCCGAATTTGCTTAGCGCTTGATCTAGCTCTAGTTTTCGGCATCTGTTTCCATTAAAAGTAGAGAGTCTTTAATCTCGCATAAACCAGGCTGGCAAAAGGGGCTCTTTTTCACAAGTAATATTTTACTGTTGCTTGGTTGCAGTGACTCCATTCTTCCATTCTTCCATGGTAAAATCAAAGTTTCCCTTGAATGGACATGAATTATGCCTACTCTCAAGGGTTTACCAGCACAATTACTTTTTGAGGCAGTAGGTGCAACCATTATTCAATTTTTATGTTGTTTCAAGCCATGGTTGAAAGGATTCCAGTTTGATATGAATGAGGACAACATAATGTACTGTATTTATTAGATCAAGAAACAAACCTTTTTTTTTTAAATAGTTGGCCTTGCATCCTTCATAGAACTTTTCCTGGGGCTTATTTACCTACTCGTACAGCACAAAATAATTACGTTTAATCTAATTTCACTTCATATTTTGTATTATTAATTCATTGATCCAAGGATGCATATGCTTGGAAGTCTTTATGTACTGTCATTTTGGAAACTGAATCTGAAGCGGCCTCACATTTTTTATTTCAGAAGTAATGAATGACAGAGTGGCTTGTTGATTTTTTTTTACAGTAGCCCCGTTTTGAAACTGTATCAACTGTTAACTCAATCAATTGACTTCCCCCTTGTGTTATTAATATTACAAAACCCCACATTTTGATCCCAGTCTTATAGTCTTATTGAAATCGCTATTGTGTGCATTTGGCTCTGTTGTCATAACTTAGCAGAGATTATTTTGGGGCACACAGTGCTCTAACATGGTGTACAATGGTTTCCTCGTGTTTAAAGCATCTTGGATGAAATAGGATGTATAGTATCTCAATGTCAATGCATAAACTGCTTAGACTTACTTCAGAGCTACTTTAAAAATACACAGAGGAAGATGCCTCTGAGTTCTAGATGTCTGTAGTTATATAGGCCTTCAAAAGGGAATATCTTCAATCTTCAAGCCATGTCTGAGCTAATAAATAGTCAATGTACAGGTAACTGCCAAAATAATGGAAACACTTGAGTAAATATATATTGAAAACAGGTGCTTCCACACAGGTGAGGTTCCTGAGTAAATTTAGGACTGAATATCCCATCATGCTTAGCAGCCCATTATTTTGGCTACCATGGTTATGCCCCCATGGGATGACAATGACCCCATCCACAGGGCACTAAATGGTTTGATGAGCATGAAAACGATGTAAACTATATGTCATGGCCATCTCAGTCACCAGATCTCAACCCAGTTGAACACTTATGAGAGATTCTGGAGCGTTGCCTGAGACATCATTTTCCACCACCATGAACAAAACAATAAATAATGTAATTTCTTATTGAAGAATGGTGTCGCATCCCTCCAATAGAGTTCCAGACACTTGTAGAATCTATGCCAACGTGCATTGAAGCTTTTCTGGTTCGTGGTGGCCTAACACCCTATTAAGACACTTTATGTTGGTATGTCCTTTATTTTGGCAGTTACAGTCCCCGTAGATGTAGTATACAGATGTAGGATCTTAATTTTATTATAAGTATTCAAGGTTTAAAATGGCTTCTAAAGTTTGTAATTAGCACTTAAACATGTCATACTTGTTTTGCTCTAATGTAAAATGTATCAACCTCTAAAAAAAATGTCCATGAATTATAATCCACATTATAATTCACATTTCCTGTTCCTGCGGGATTATTTTCCTGCTGTAGCAAACTGGCTCAAATTAAGACCCTACATCTGTAACCAATTTGCGTAGATGTGCAGGCTATGTTGAATGTAGAATGAGTGATGACCAAATAGATGTGTAATCCTTAAGCAAATGGAACATCAGCCAATATCATAAAATATTGTTGGGTGTCAGCCAGCATTTTGTAGATGTTTGTCATTGGTGGAGGGTTGTTGGATTTGTTTGATGGCGTTGCACTTTCACATGACAAGAATCTGTGGTGGTTCCCCTCGGTCTGCAAGGAAATATCTTCCTCCTAAGTAATGTTAAATTATGTTCTCTTCCAGTACACATGTTTGTGATTTCTAGTTGAATGAAAGCGTGATTAACAGGAAAAGAGGGCAGAGGATAATTATATGTGTTGAGTTTCGACAGGGCCTGTTTATGTAAATGTTATTGTTCGGCCCATATTTCAACTTCTTTTGCGAAGAAATCACAAATGTGCTTGTGATGCCAACACTCTCACAGAGAGGTGATGCCACCAGCGTGGTATCTCATCTGTCAGACGATGTCTTCCTCTCTCGGTTCCAGGTCGGCACTTCACAAGTAGCACGTCGCGGACACAAACACCCATACTCTTACATCATTTCCAGTCAGCGCAGTCAAACCAGTGGCTCTTCTCCAGCTGGAGCCCGACTAGTGAATTTGAGTGAATTTGGACCCTGGTAGGGCCCCAGTGCTGGTATTAATTTCTGGTGCCTATTGGCAGTGCATTCCCTGGCAGAGTCGCGCCAGCCCCAGCCCCGTGTAGGAGTGTTACTGGAAAGCCTGGCCAGAGGGATCTGAGTCTGATAATCATTTCTGTCCAGACCTAACAGCATCTGTACTGAAGCTTACAGGAAATTTGGACTGGTACTATTCCGAGAGGAGAAAAAGTGAAAAAGAAAGGAATCTTCTGGAATCATTCATCATCTTAAGAAAATGGAGAAACGAAAACAACTTTTTAGGGTCTCTAATATGGCTATAACTTAATATCGATATGGTGCATGCGTTTGAGGAATTTCCTCATGGTTTCCAAGATTTGGAGTGTTTTATATTCCAACGGCTGTTTTCAATTGCAAGAGGAGGAATAGGTGAATAATGGAATGGAATCAGGGAGGTTTTATGTATGGGGTAACAAGCACAATTTTACAAGTCGTTTCATTCTGAGCACCTTGACTCACGTGGGCATCTTGAGCCATGTATAACCATGTAATCTCTTAATGAGCAATCAAAGATAAACCTGTCATGAAAGCATGTTAGATGCATGATCCTACATTGTTACAAACTTTCATGGCACTCATATTAAACTGGAATTATGAGTAGTATACAATGTAGCTATTAGATTACAAAGCATAAAGACATAACTCACAGAGACAGAGTAACTCATTCTCAGCAGTCTCTCCAAAATTGGTCTCAATCTTGGGTTGCTCCTTAGGGAGCATTTGTATGCCTGTTGTTCTTTTCCATGAAACGCAATTCACATTCACTAGCTTCGGTACGGCCTCCTACTCTTCCTGGTTCCACAGTTTAATATGGTTCTGTTTAGGCAGAGGGGAAAGCATAATGACTCACACCACAGATACATCATAATTCTCCTCTGCCAAAGCACTGGATGTCTCCTGCTGCAATCACAACAGTGGGAGCCTGGAGTGGAGTGGCCACTGGTCAGGAATTCCTACTGGCCAACAGTCAACCAGGAAATGTGCGGCTCGGAAATTCCGGTGGCTTGGGAACGCTGCAGTTCAGAAGCTATTAGGGAATGTTTACCAATGATTCAATATGGAGAAATGCCTTGCCCTCTCTTTAAGAGACCAGAATGAATGATTAAACCTTATCGAAAGCATTCTTTAAAAGGTCTTGGACTTGAAATGTATATTGTAAATTAATGTTTCATAGGGATATGATTAATAGTGTTTTCGTTGGGAGATGTTTTGATACGACCAACCAAAGATTTTGGTCTCTAGCATTTCTGCGACCTCTGTAACCTTCATGTTGAGTGTACGTACATTCTAAGGTCAAACAAACATCTACCAAAAATATTCAACAACATATTTAACCCGAGAACTGAAATTCAGTGTTACCAAACGTTGGCAAAAAATACACCTATACTTTGTACAAAATACAATTATATTCCTTTCTGTTCAAAATATCCATCTTGATATATTAAGCATTGTTCTATAAAACCATTTTCTCTTTGGTAAAGAATCCTGTGAGGTTTCCAACCAAGCAGTTGTCCCCCGCCCACCCTGACTTGGTCCCAGTCCCCTCAGTAAATACAGCAGGAAGTTAAAAGCTGTTCCACTTGCCTCCATGGCCACGCCTCATTACCCTGGCTGTTTCCCTCCTTACCCTGAAGCAGAGCAGCTACGCTCCCCTCGCGTTCCCCTTGCTGGGCCCATCAAGGTGACCCTACATGCCCCGGGACGACTAGGTCTGTTCTATTCTGTGTATTAATCTTTTACGTGTGCTGCTGCAGTATGACGCTGCAGTGTGGTGCTGCAGTGTGGTGCTGCAGTGTGGTACACTGGTGCCCTCGGTGGCTTCACGAAGTGCTGTAGCACGTGGGGAGACATGTCTAATTTTTCACACCTAGCTGCCCTAACATTTCACACACACAGGTCAAGGTGACCTCCGTTCACTAAATTAGTGATGTACAGGAAAGCCTTCGGTGCAGTGTCAAAAATACTGTCTGGTCTGTTACGGATTGTATTTTGTCTTATATTTCATGTTTTTTTTTTTTGGGGGGGGGGCTGTCATTTTACAGATCTTGTGGTCAACTAGTTCATATACACTTAAGTAAAGCTACTTGAAAAGTAAGAATTGACAGACTGACTTCTGCAGCATAATAGTTGAAGGTTGTGGAGCATTCTGCAACCGAGCAACTGACAGATTGCCAGCCTTTTTCTCTCAGAAACTAGACCGGGGCAGATTGTGGAGAAGCGATATGCGATGGCACAACAGAAGTTGAGGGAGAAGCTCCTAGTTATCCCAGACGGATCAGGAGGTGTGTGACGGAGGTGTGGATGGCTGCTGCAGGTCAGTGACGTTGGCGCGCGAGGCAGGGCTACCCACATGGCACGGGGACCGGGGGACTGAGACAGATGGCACCTGGTGGGTGACAAACAATTAACAAACCAACAAGAATAGCTGGATAGGCAGTGTACCCGCAAGCACATGCAGGAGATAGCGAGCAGGGTGCATCTGTGCGTGGAAGCACTTTTTCTCCCGTTCCTGTACTCTGTACTTGTTTTAACATTTTAACAGTTACATTTCTCTATTTGTCTTAGTGATGTTGTTTTGTTCGAGCACACAAAAAACGGCATCTGTGATTAGAGCAATTTATATGGTATAGATTTATAACCGCTTACCCTTAGAAGAGTTGAATATGTTCAACTTGACTTGTATATACTGTTAAACATGGCAGTTGTTGACAGGCACATTCAATGTTTCATTCTAGCTGAGGGATACACCTGATACTGCATCAATCAACCAAACGTCCCCTACATACAGCCAGATAAATTCATCTAGTGTGTTATCAGGGTTCAGGGTTATGCCACGACCTAACTGCATCCAAAAGTCATCTGGATAGGAGTGGTTTGGCCTCCGCTCCCACTGAAACTGCTTAAAAATGTTCTCAGTATATCATTGCAACAAGATAACTACTCTGAATCGTTCTCGGATCTTACAGACTATATCCCATACTACCCGGCTAGTCACTAATCTAGCCATGTTAAGGAGTGCAGGCAGGAATCTCCTCCACTTCCATGTCCACACTTGAGAGAGCTCTGTGTAAGTCTTTGTAAGTGGGTGGCTGTCATCTGCTAGAAATATTGCCCGGCTTGGACAGGAGCTATGCATGCTGGCCCTGGTATTTCAGTAGTGTGAACAACACATCTGGAGTCTAGACTCAGTGGCTCTGTGGGCAGGGCCCTTCTCCTATCTGTGAGCAGCATCGAGGACCAGAGACCAAGAACTGTTTACATAGGTGGCACATACCAGCATCTGTTTCAACAGTCAACTCTATGGTACTCCCACCAAAACCCCCTACTGGATCCCTTTTCTTCTCTGGTGAGAGACGAGGGGATTGGAGGGGTGGGAAGAGCGGGGTGGAGGAGGAGACAGCCTACTCCAGCCACCAAAACCCCCCGGAGCCCGACCAGCCTACTCCAGCCACCGAAACCCCCCGGAGCCCGACCAGCCTGCTCCCAAATGCTACTGCTCAGAATCAGGGCCATGAATCCTTTAATCCCTCGTTTTTATTGTGTGTGTGTGTGTGTGTGTGTGTGTGTGTGTGTGTGTGTGTGTGTGTGTGTGTGTGTGTGTGTGTGTGTGTGTGTCTGTGTGTCTGTGTGCCTGTGTGTCTGTGTGTGTGTTTTTGCATCAGTGACAAAGTGGAGAATTGTAATGAATTTCCTCATGAGGAGTTATAGTTAATCACTCAAATGGTCTGTTGGTGGCCACAGCGGAGAGTGCACACTGAAACGGCCTGTAGCACTTCCACAGTCGGGACGTTTATGAGAGTGCTGCCACTTTTAATTTACATTTGTGTGCACTGCAGACTGTATACACACACACAGGCTCCCAGAGCAAAAATAATCGCTGCAATATTCTGAGGGAAGTTTATATAATAGCTCGAAGTATTAATGAAATAAACACAACAATAAATCTTTGTCGTGGAGTGACATGCGAGAATTCTCGAGCGTAGGCTTTTCACAGTAGAAAAATAAACAGGGATAAGACTATGGGAATCAACAGGGCCTGGGGAGGCAATAACATATCCTCCAATACAGCCCAGGACATATTCCATCTTATAGAAACTGCTAACAGTGTGGGAGAGATTTGAAGACTCAGAACAGAACAGAACATACTGCATCGGCCTATTTCAAAGGAATCATGCCTCTTTATCTTCCTGTACGTGCTCTCTTTTCAAATTAAGTAACTGCAGACTGTCTCACCCACCAACCAAATGGTACTATCAATAGTGGACTGAAGCGGTACGAGAGATAATCAATGGAAATGAATGGACTACCATCCAGAGGGATAGAAAATCTATTCTTATACACATTGTGATGAAGAAAGGCTGCCCCATGCTCTGCACTGACATCTACGCCTGGTCGAGATGGCGGTAGGCCACTCTGCAAATGTGCTCAGCAAAATGGAGATCCCTAATAGGATCAAAGATATGAATTTTCACATCACCTCTGCTGCCTGCGAGGAGACTTGCGGTCGATAAGAGAAGAGAAAATTGATTTTGGGAAATAATTGCCATTCTTTCTGTCAGGGTGATCCTACTGCCTCTAAGGCTTTATCCTATTACTGGTACTGGGCCAGTGGGCATGGGCATTTTAGTTGCTCTGAGAAAATACATATGAGGTCACAGCTTTTGGCCTCCAAGTGATGAAAATAGTAATAAGATTCCCTCAGAAATTCACAGATAGATGTAGCGAATGGTTGGAGATTTTGGAAAATCGGTATGGTCTGACCGTTGATAAAATAGTCTTTGAAAAAGGATGATAATTCCCATCTTAGTCCGTATCTGTCTACATGTAATTACAGTGGGGCAAAAAAGTATTTAGTCAGCCACCAATTGTGCAAGTTCTCCCACTTAAAAAGATGAGAGAGGCCTGTAATTTTCATCATAGGTACACTTCAACTATGACAGACAAAATGAGAGAGAAAAAATCCATAAAATCACATTGTAGGATTTTTAATTAACTTATTTACAAATTATGGTGGAAAATAAGTATTTGGTCAATAACAAAAGTTTATCTCAATACTTTGTTATATACCCTTTGTTGGCAATGACAGAGGTCAAACGTTTTCTGTAAGTCTTCACAAGGTTTTCACACACTGTTGCTGGTATTTTGGCCCATTCCTCCATGCAGATCTCCTCTAGAGCAGTGATGTTTTGGGGCTGTTGCTGGGCAACACAGACTTTCAACTCCCTCCAAAGATTTTCTATAGGGTTGAGATCTGAAGACTGGCTAGGCCACTCCAGGACCTTGAAATGCTTCTTACGAAGCCACTCCTTCATTGCCCGGGCAGTGTGTTTGGGATCATTGTCATGCTGAAAGACCCAGCCACGTTTCATCTTCAATGCCCTTGCTGATGGAAGGAGGTTTTCACTCAAAATCTCACGATACATGGCCCCATTCATTCTTTCCTTTACATCAGTTGTCCTAGTCCCTTTGCAGTCGTCCTAGTCCCTTTGCAGAAAAACAGCCCCAAAGCATGATGTTTCCACCCCCATGCTTCACAGTAGGTATGGTGTTCTTTGCATGCAACTCAGCATCCTTTGTCCTCCAAACACGACGAGTTGAGTTTTTACCAAAAAGTTATATTTTGGTTTCATCTGACCATATGACATTCTCCCAATCTTCTTCTGAATCATCCAATGCTCTCTAGCAAACTTCAGACGGGCCTGGACATGTACTGGCTTAAGCAGGGGGACACGTCTGGCACTGCAGGATTTGAGTCCCTGGCGGCGTAGTGTGTTACTGATGGTAGGCTTTGTTACTTTGGTCCCAGCTCTCTGCAGGTCATTCACTAGGTACCCCGTGTGGTTCTGGGATTTTTGGTGAGATCTTGCGTGGAGCCCCAGATAGAGGGAGATTATCAGTGGTCTTGTATGTCTTCCATTTCCTAATAATTGCTCCCACAGTTGATTTCTTCAAACCAAGCTGCTTACCTATTGCAGATTCAGTCTTCCCAGCCTGGTGCAGGTCTACAATTTTGTTTCTGTTGTCCTTTGACAGCTCTTTGGTCTTGGCCATAGTGGAGTTTGGAGTGTGACTGTTTGAGGTTGTGGACAGGTGTCTTTTATACTGATAACAAGTTCAAACAGGTGCCATTAATACAGGTAACGAGCGGAGGACAGAGGAGCCTCTTAAAGAAGAAGTTACAGGTCTGTGTGAGCCAGAAATCTTGCTTGTTTGTAGGTGACCAAATACTTATTTTCCACCATAATTTGCAAATAAATTCATAAAAAATCCTACAATGTGATTTTTTTTCTAATTTTGTCTGTCATAGTTGAAGTGTACCTATGATGGCAATTACAGGCCTCTCTCATATTTTTAAGTGGGAGAACTTGCACAATTGGTGGCTAAGTAAATACTTTTTATGCCCCACTGTATAAGCAATCCCTCTGCAATAAAGTTGTTAGCCTTCTCTTCGACAAACATCACTCCTGTCAGAAGCTTTTATACATAAGCGTTGTCTTATTCAATCCAATTTCTCTGACAATTATTCAGTGAGAAAACAATCCCAATTGAAATCAGCAGCTAGTTGCTCATTATACCCTTCTCATAAATCATCATTCATTTTATCCCTCCGTCCCAAACAGGCATTTGTCACTGAAGTGATTACCAGACAGATCCTCAGAGAACCGGCTTAATTCCAGCTCTAATTCCCTGATACCTGGACCCTGTCTCTTCAGGATGGCCTTTTCAGCGCTGCCCTGATCCCCCCTGCTTTGTAACCATTTAGCTAACAATAACAAGAGTCATTTAGCAAAGATAATTGCAGGAAGCAGAGCCAGCATTGTGTTCTGTGTGCCTTGGCCTCCCCTCACTCCTGCATACCCCGGTGCCCTCTGAAGTTTTCTCGCTCTGCAGCACAGTTGTACTGTACAGAACCTCATTGTGGTGTCCTGGAGATAAGGATATGGAACCTCTCCACTCATTCTGCCTCTCCTCCGAGCGAAGGCGCCAGGCCTATCTCTTCTATCTCCTCCAGGGAACGCGTACATTCCCAAAGACACCGGTGCTATGAGCCGCCCCACAGCCACCCGCCCGCACACCAAACCTGGAGATTTATGTCATGGTAACCCAATCTCTCCCCCAGAACAGAACGGTCGTCTCCCCCGGTCTCCCCTCACTGGCATTGGGAGTTGAAGCTAAGTTAAGGCTGATGTTTTTGTAGTGCTGTAGAGAGCTGCTGGAGAGAGAGACCATGTTCTCTGTCTGTTGTTTTCATCTGATATGGGTGGCCTTCAGATGTAAGGCTGGCTGACTGGCTGGGGTCGAGTGGCCGCTTTAGTTCCCACTACTGGTGTATATGGGAGTGAATGAGAGGAGATGTGCTGTTTATAGATGGGGGTGAAGCTCCACACGCACACACGCACACACGCACACACGCACACACGCACACACACACACACACATACACACACACACACACACACACATACACACACACACACACACACACACACACACACACACACACACACACACACACACACACACACACACACCACTAGATTGTGAATTATTTATTTATGTTGTCCTTTGCAGAATGCAGGTTGACATTTATTGTCATGAGTCTTGTCCTGGTGCGAAGTCAGCTACAAAAGTCCAAATTGTCTACATTGTAAAAATTCATGAAATCAAATCAGATTTTTGGTCTTGATTTAAGGTTATGTTTAGGCATTAGGGTTATCAGTGTGGTTAAGGTTAGGCTAAGGTTAGGGTTAGGTTTAAAATCTAGATTTTATGACTTTGTGGCTCTGCCAGCTAGTGACCACTGCAGAGCTGCCTCCAGAACAAGATTCATAATGAAAAATGCTAACCTGCTTCCAGAACATGGGAACTGACTTTTTGGCTTGTTGTTAGCTTTACAAGAGTTGTTTGTTGGTGTTACACAACACTTAAAAAGGCACAAATTATTATTATTTTTATTCATCATTTTTTTGTACCCCTTTTTTCTCCCCAATTTCGTGGTATCCAATTGGTAGTTACAGTCTTGTCTCATCGCTGCAACTCACGTACGGACTCAGGAGAGGCGAAGTCCGAGAGCCATTCGTCCTCCGAAACACAACCCAACCAAGCCACAATGCTTCTTGACAAAATGCTCACTTAACACATAAGCCAGCCACACCAATGTGTCGTAGGAAACACCATAAACCTGGCGACCAGGTCAACGTGCACTGCTCCTGGCCCACCACTGGAGTCGCTGGTCTGCGATGGGACAAGGATATCCTTGCCGGCCGAACACTCCCCTAATCCGGATGACACTGGGCCAATTGTGCACCGCCCCATGGGTCTCTTGGTCGCGACCGGCTGCGGATGCTCCAAACAAATCATTGAAAAAAATGTATAATTTCATACCGCTTCTCTATAGTCGGAATTATAGTTCATTGAGTCACAATGTAGAGAACATTACTTAAACATGGCAAAAAAATAAGATCCCTCTTTGGAATCGGCGCTTTAATATTTCATCACTTTAAGAAACACCTGAAAACTACATATATGACCAAATCAAAACTTAATGTGGGTCAGGTAATACTGTGAAGGAGCTTCACTAAAATGAATCCCCACTTTGTTGAGGTCTATAAACTTTTGGAGTGAAAGAGTCCCACAAATTCAGTTTAAAGACTTGAGAAATGTGAAACAATTATTGATTTTTAAATAAAACTATGACAATAACTTGAACTTGCACTATTGAGCTTGAATGTACAACTGAAAGACCACAGAGGTAACCTTTAGACCAGGGAGGTGACCTTTAGACCAGGTGACCTTTAGACCAAATTTTCGGGGCCAGGGACTCGTGATATCAAATTCATCAGGGACCCTGTCAAAATCAGAACACAACTCAGACTCACATATTTTCCCATGAGGCAGAGAGACCATTTTACAGTTCTAAAGTTTTTTTAACAGTGCATTTGTGACTGACCGCCTCCATTCGGTCTTATGCAGCAAAATTTGAAATTGTGTTTTTCACATTGGATAAAAGTAGAACATGGTATATCATACACTGCAGTTGAGGAACAATGGGAAAGTAATTCTGCTTTGAAAGTTCATCAACTTGTAACAACACTTTTGAGAAAAAGGCCCTTGAATTTTTGCTACCCCTACTGGGGAGCTCTTCTTTGTCTACACCCATTCAGCATCGTTCACACCCTCTTAAGACTTAGCCCCACCCATCTCTTTAAGGATTCACATGTGAGGCCATGAGCTAAACAAGTTTAGTAAACTACCAAAGATGTTAAGACTAAAAGTGGCAAAAGTAGTGCCTACAATAAGGAAAAACTGCACTTGATAATACACTTGATCTAGTCCTTTGCCTATTTCCTAATCTGACTTTGGTGCAGGTCAAGTTTGTTATTTGTCACATGCACAGGATACAGTGCAGTGAAATGGTTACTTGCAGAGAGTAGTAGCAATATCAACAACAGAGAGTGTCCAGATACAAATAGTTTATAATACTTAGATGACGCTTACCCGACAGACTTGTCGAAATTGATGGGCCATGTGAAGGAAGTAACCACCCACCCCAGCCACATCTAGCTAAGTGGATGGGTCACTATTGTCTAGACATGTACACATGTTCATGAAATACAATAGATGGCCATAATCACCCACATATATACCTGGCTAACTTGATGGGTCATGTTATCATCTGGTGGAGTGGACTCGATTGTTTAGACATGTAGCAGGCTAGCTAGCTAAACAATGAACTGGCGTAATCCCAACTCATACTACTAATACCAATTCAAACATTGTCATAGCTGTAGTACGAATCTGCAGGTAGCTGAAGCTAACCAACCAGGTTCAATGTTAGCTAGCTAACATTAGGCTATAACTAGCAAAACAAATGGATTTCTGATTCTAATAATATTACTACACAGATCATACACGTAACGTTAGCTAGCGAGCCAGCAAGCTAACGTTCACTAGCTAGCTAACAGTACGAAAACGACTTGCTGACAAAATTAGAAATGTATAATATCAGAAAATGTAGCTAGACTCTTACCCATATACATGGATGAACGCTCACAGCAGACTAGAACCATTTAAGAACCAGTGTTGTGTCAAGTCTCTGGTTCACACTGACTGTGTCATGTGCAGAAGGTTTATTATTAAGGCACATGAAAGTTCACATGTTCCAGAAGGAATTTTGCTAAAAAAAAATGTATGTTTACGTTCAAACGCCTCTCCTGTGAAGTAGTGACGTGTGACATACGCCTATTTTCATGAGACGAGACATTTAAATTGAAAACAATTTTTTTTAGAGAATACAAGAACTATTGAGTTGAAAACTGGATCATTGATGGAGTACTGTGGATCCCTGTGAGCCTCCCAGGCCCTGTGCATTGAAGGGTATATTGTAGATGACTAATAATACATTGTATTGTATTGCACCCTCTATAATTTTACCACAGACACCTTGGCCAAATGTGTTTAATCTGTTGTTGCTAGCAATATTTATTTTTTTAAACTTTTTTATCTGGCCTCAGACCCCAAGTTTGGGAACCACTGCTGTAGAGAAACAAGGTTGAGAACTTGTGGTATGTAGAGAACCAGCGTGACAAGCTGGAGATGAGTCACCACACAGTCATCTTCTCACCTCCAACACAGCATCCTCTGAACATGTGTCAAACCCATAGGAGCACACCTAACGGCTCAGCGTGTGAGTGCGTGTGTGTGTGTGTGTGTGTGTGTGTGTGTGCGTGCATACATGCATGAATGTGCATGTATGTAAGCAAGCATGTGTGTGTGCTTGCCTGTGTGTGTGTGACGGGGGCTACCCCCTGCCCTGATCAAACATGGTGGCGGCTGTGCAGGCACCTCGTCAGACTCTGTTTGTCAGAGGGTACACACTATGCCTCGCCACCCCACCGAGTGGGGGGGAGGGGGGGCACAGCGGTCCCATGAATTTTCAAACACCTCACCTGCCGTGCCACTGGCCCTCCGGAGGAGCTCAGAAGACGGGAACGGGCCCAGAGAGGAGTAATGAGCACAGAGGCTGTGGAACACAGGCTCCACAGAGGGAGGTAGTAGGACTGGGTGCTACCCCCTGTCACGGAGATGGGAGAAGGCAGGGAGAGTCTGTTCCATTACCATTGGCTGTCTATCTTAGACCATTGCATCATACTGTAGTAACTTGGCTCAACTAGCATTATTGATTTAACACCATGAAGTCAAACAGGGAATGCTCAAATGAGAAATGCAGAAAGGATCAACAACATACAGTATGTACATAATGTCATGGAAAACTTGAGTTCCATATCTCGTCATTCATAACACGCATACGAATTTGGTATTCGAGATGCAAAGATGAGGGAATGGAAATTAGATGAAATTGCGTGCGGAAGCTCAGTGTAGGGAGGCAATTAAGGAGAAATTTGGAGGCAGTTCAGTCACAGCACTCCTGGAGACTGAGTGGCACAAGAGCCAGTGGTCCACTGTGCTTGTGTCATGCCAATTAGGATGTCCAAACGTGAGGATAAGGACATTAACCAGGGCCACGTTCAGCCAAACATTGTTGAGCATAGCAAATAGAAATACCACGAATAGTGCCGATGTGATTCCTTATTTTACATGTCAGAGAGGCATGTTTGTTCTACGTAGCATATTTCTATCTGAACGTTCCAAAACAATGCCTCCTGCTAAAGGCACTGCACAGTCCAGTTCAA
This sequence comes from Oncorhynchus clarkii lewisi, assembly GCF_045791955.1. Taxonomy (NCBI): domain Eukaryota; kingdom Metazoa; phylum Chordata; class Actinopteri; order Salmoniformes; family Salmonidae; genus Oncorhynchus; species Oncorhynchus clarkii. The sequence goes on along the minus strand of NC_092171.1, from coordinate 9,302,063 downwards.
AACATAATGTTGTCAGAACAGAGATAACTCTCGATAGTGAGATATGTATACTGTATATACACTGAGTGTACAAAACATTAGGATGACATAGACTGACCAGGTGAATCTAGGTGAAAGCTATGATCCCTTAATCATTTTAGTTAAAGCGGAGGCCACAGGTTCTAGAATCATTTTTTTAGCCTTGAGACAATTGAGACGTGGATTGTGTATGTGTGCCATTCAGAGGGTGAATGTGCAAGACAAAAGGGTTAAGTGCCGTTGAACGGGGTATGGTAGTAGGCAGAGGTGGGACCAAATCATTATTTTACAAGTCACAAGTAAGTCTCAAGTCTTAGCACTCAAGTCCCAAGTCAAGTCCTAAGTCAAGACAGGGAAGTCCGAGTCAAGTCTCAAGTCAAGACCATCAAGTATCAAGTCAAGTCTCAAGTCTTTAACTTTGAGTTTTGAGTCCTAAACAAGTCATAATGTGCTCTTTTTTCATCTTTATTTAACCAGGTAGGCTAGTTGAGAACTAGTTCTCATTTACAACTACGACCTGGCCAAGATAAAGCAAAGCAGTTCGACACATACCACAACACAGAGTTACACATGGAATAAACAAACATACAGTGAATAATACAGTAGAAAAGGTGCGTGCAAATGAGGTAAGATAAGGAGGTAAGGCAAAAAATAGGCCATGGTGGCGAAGTAATTACAATATACCAATAAAACACTGGAGTGATAGATGTGCAGGAGATGAATGTGCTATGCGTGCTCTTCACCAAATGTAATACCATTTCATATGTTTAACAAGAGTAATAGTAGGTATATTACATTTAAGCAAATCATGAATGCTTTAAAAAATATCTATATATTTATTACTTTCCAAATAAAAGTTATATTTCCATGGAAATACATGGGTAGCCATGAGAAAGACACACCCCTCCCCCCAATAGTGATCGACTATCGAGGATCGCTATGGGACGCAATCGGGCGATGTAGGTTTGTACACAATCGCCCAACCTTGTTTTAGGAACGTCAGGCAACTAACTGCCTAGCCAGTTGTAGCTCAATCTTGGGTGCAATGATCACGTTCCCGCACTGACTGACTGTGTGGAGGCTCATTGATTTAACTTTACGTTAGCCTACATGCTACACTAGTAAAGTAATAAAATATATAGCTGTCGGCTATATTAGCCACGTCTTACCGTTCTTTGTGCAGCTTCAAATGTTGAACAAAGTTGGAAATTGGAGCGCCTCCATCTGTAATTTTCTTCCCACATGTTTTGCAAGTTCCAATCCGTTTTTGTTGATACAGCGTTGTCTTTATATCTGAAAATAATCATTCTGGGTATCATCTTTCCAAGGGCTCCATCTGAATTCCCCCGCCAACCTTCCTCTGCACTGCCACGCACAACTTTTTCTCAGCTGGCACAATTTTATTGGCTGTGTCCGATTCAAACTGTAATCCGATAAATGAAGAGTTGATGCGCTGCAAACGTTTTTAAATAGCATAATTTTTTATATTTGGGCTTGGGGAAGGTATCCAGTCAGGTCGAGTCATAAGGCTCAAGTCCAAGTCACGAGTCATTGGTGTTAAAGTCAAAGTCAAGTCAAAGTCATCATACTTGTGACTCGAGTCTGACTCTAGTCAAAGTCATGTGACTCAAGTCCACACCTCTGGTAGTAGGTGTCAGGTGTACCGGTTTGTCTCAAGAACTGCAACATTGCTGGGTTTTTCACGCTCAACAGTTTCCCGTGTTTATCAAGAATAATCCACAACCCAAAGGACATCCAGCCACCTTGACACAACTGTGGGAAGCATTGGAGTCAACATGGGCAAGCGTCCCTGTGGAAAGCCCCTTCTAGAGTCCATGCCACGACGAATTGAGGCTGTTCTGACACCTTCAGGAAGGTATCCTTAATTTTTTGTACACTCAGTATACATACATATATATATATATATATATATATATATATATATATATATATTTATATATATATATATATACAGTGGGGAGAACAAGTATTTGATACACTGCAGATTTTGCAGGGTTTCCTACTTACAAAGCATGTAGAGGTCTGTAATTTTTTAACATAGGTACACTTCAACTGTGAGAGACGGAATCTAAAACAAAAATCCAGAAAATCACATTGTATGATTTTTAAGTAATTAATTTGCAATTTATTGCATGACATAAGTTTTTGATCACCTACAAACCAGTAAGAATTCCGGCTCTCACAGACCTGTTAGTTTTTCTTTAAGAATACCTCCTGTTCTCCACTCATTACCTGTATTAACTGCACCTGTTTGAACTCGTTAAATGTATAAAAGACACCTGTCCACACACTCAATCAAACAGACTCCAACCTCTCCACAATGGCCAAGACCCGAGAGCTGTGTGAGGACTTTAGGGATAAAATTGTAGAACTGCACAAGGCTGGGATGGGCTACAGGACAATAGGCAAGCAGCTTGGTGAGAAGGCAACAACTGTTGGCGCAATTATTAGAAAATGGAAGAAGTTCAAGATGACGGTCAATCACCCTTGGTCTGGGGCTCCATGTAAGATCTCACCTCGTGGGGCATCAATGATCATGAGGAAGGTGAGGGATCAGCCCAGAACTACACGGCAGGACCTGGTCAATGACCTGAAGAGAGCTGGGACACAGTCTCAAAGAAAACCATTAGTAACACACTACGCCGTCATGGATTAAAATCCTGCAGCGCACGCAAGGTCCCCCTGCTCAAGCCAGCGCATGTCCAGGCCTGTCTGAAGATTGCAAATGACCATCTGGATGATCCAGAGGAGGAATGGGAGAAGGTCATGTGGTCTGATGAGACAAAAATTGAGCTTTTTGGTCTAAACTCCACTCGCCATGTTTGGAGGAAGAAGAAGGATGAGTACAACCCCAAGAACACCATCCCAAACCGTGAAGCATGGAGGTGGAAACATCATTCTTTGGGGATGCTTTTCTGCAAAGGGGACAGGACGACTGCACCGTATTGAGGGGAGGATGTATGGGGCCATGTATCGCGAGATCTTGGCCAACAATCTCCTTCCCTCAGTAAGAGCATTGAAGAGCATGACAACGACCCGAAACACACAGCCAGGGCAACTAAGGAGTGGCTCCGTAAGAAGCATCTCAAGGTCCTGGAGTGGCCTAGCCAGTCTCCAGACCTGAACCCAATAGAAAATCTTTGGAGTGAGCTGAAAGTCCGTATTGCCCAGCGACAGCCTCGAAACCTGAAGGATCTGGAGAAGGTCTGTATGGAGGAGTGGGCCAAAATCCCTGCTGCAGTGTGTGCAAACCTGGTCAAGAACTACAGGAAACGTATGATCTCTGCAAACAAAGGTTTCTGTACCAAATATTAAGTTCTGCTTTTCTGATGTATCAAATACTTATGTCATGCAATAAAATGCAAATTAATTACTTAAAAATCATACAATGTGATTTTCTGGATTTTTGTTTTAGATTCCGTCTCTCACAGTTGAAGTGTACCTATGATAAAAATTACAGACCTCTACATGCATTGTAAGTAGGAAAACCTGCAAAATCGGCAGTGTATCAAATACTTGTTCTCCCCACTGTATATATATATATATATATATATATATATATATATATATATGAGAGGGAGAAGTTATGTGTTATGTGGGCATGATACTTAAATGTCTGTTAATAAACAGGCACCTCCATGTTAAAATGGTGGCCTAGTCAGGATAGATTGAATCTCTTCTTTGATTTGAACTTCTTCAGCTGCTATAGTTTTTGACAGACTATTTACAATCGATTTCCAACCTCCTCGTTATCATCCCTCCATGCCCCTAGCACCACACGTTAGCCCAGTACGCATCACTAACCTAGCCATGTTTGTTTGGTGTGTTTTTCAGCCACCCCAGCTTGCGTATGCATATTTGATCAAAAACTCAGATGAAGAGTTAAATAATATCACTGGGCACCAATTACGGGCGGTTCTGTTGGAAATTGCAGTGGAAGGCCGCGACTCGTGCTGTCAGCCAGCTAGTGATGAAACACTGAGACAAAGGGAGCCCAGAAGCTGCAGATGTTGACGCTGGAAAGCCGGGGGCTAGTGGGGGTCGACGATGGGGGCCAATGCTCTGGCCCTGTGGCTATTTGGGAGCCCCAGCTGGGAGGAAAGACTGAATGCTATTCATCTGGGCTCTCTGGGGCCTCGGCTCCGCTCCACGCAGGTATCTAGCCTATCGGGAGGCTTTGCTGGATGAAAGGCTGCTCCACAGATGTCACCTGCTGGGGTTCAGTGGCCTAGCCAGCAAATGTCATGTTTGGCAGCTGGTGCGTTGCTCTCCCACCAGTTGTTGGCAGCGCGATTCCTAAAGGATGCGAGGGCTGGGGGCTTCCTAATGGGACGACATTAAAGAGAGTTGCTGGCTTCTGTCTGTCATAGAACATTAACCTTGTCCTGTTTCCTGCTCCTCCAGGACCCCAGCACTGAAGTACGTCTCCTGTGAACCCACAATCTGGCCTCACCCAGGAGGCTCATATGTTTGTGTTTAAGGTTTCGCAAAAGTTTACTCCAGTGACTAGATGTTTATTTTCAGTTTCACGTTTTTAAAATGACATTGTCGAGTGGTGTTTCAGCTCCTGGAGCATTACGGTTTTACTATCTGTTAATCTGCTGTGAAACTCTGCGCCCAATAGACCCTTCACTAATGTTGTCTGGCCGAGCAACAGTAACCAAGTGGGGCGGAGTTACTGTTGCAAGCTCAGACAACATTTTCCTAGGAAGTGTTTCCCAACAATGATCTCAAACTTGTTTTTCAATACACAATGCAATTAAACACAGACTACCCGTTGCCGAGAAAACTCTCGGGAATATTGTGGTGGACTGTCATTACACTTTACGCATCATGGGAACCTGGTAAAATTCTGTTCCGGTGTGGCTAGCCACTGACTGGCTCTGAATTCACTGTCAGAATGCAGTCAAAGCTACAACCATTTTTGGAGCAAACTAGTGCTCTGAAATCGTGTCCTGATTCCACAGCAGATGGGAGTTGTATTAATAACATGGCTAACTTAGCTAGCTAACATACATTTAGATAAAAAGTTATATTAAGTGGCTAGCCAGCTAGCGTTAGCAACGTTTGGTGGTCAATGAGACAGAGAGCTAGCTAACAAGCTGAGTTAGCAAACAATGTAACTAAAGTATAATTTCAGATCTGAAAAAAACTCCATCAACAGGCTCTGCAATTCAGGAATCACAGTCACAAATACCCCTGATGCATTGTTCAATTATTTAGCCATTTAAATAATTAATTATTTAAAGAAAACTCTCAGCTTTGAAGAAAATTCTCACTGCCCTCACTGCTTTCAAACGTGAGCTTGTCTGAGGTGTTGGACTCAACCACAGTTGCTATCCATTGGGGCAATGCGATTGGTTCCCCTAAATTCTGGGGCGGGGCTTAGAGAAGATTCAATTAACCTTGTGTTCTTGTTTTCATCCACCAGGATCTGGTGTTTAGATTCATTTGAAGCATTTATGTGCTTCTACATCTGCATTACTTGTTGTTTGTGGTTTTAGGCTGGGTTTCTGTGTGAGCACTCTGTGACATCTGATATAAAAATGGCTTTATAAATACATTTCATTGATTAATTAAACTGCACCTGTGTCCTTTGGGTGGGATGAATGACACATTCAAGGATTCCGATCCTTCAGAAGACACAGAATCCATTTTCCATTTACGTAACAACATCTCAGTGTTGGCAAGTTCCATGACTCGTAACATTTCATTATAGCAACAGAGAAAATAAACTGTAAGGCCTACATACCGTTACTCTCTGTGTCACTGTAAAGAATGGGCCTTCTGTCAGAGGCGGTCACCTTTTTAGCACCATGGAAACAGTGACAGAGGTAAGGTGTGCTCATCCTCCTGACCTAGAGGGCATGATTAATCTCAGCCTGCCATCTGGGTAAAGAGACAGGCCATGCTACACAGCCTCTGGCCCTGGTGAGCTCTCCCTCTCTTCTCTTCTTCTCTCTCTTTTCCCTCCCTGTGGAGAGGGGTGCATGGGGGCCAGAGGTGAGCCCTCTGACCATCAGTGTGGAGACACTCCCGCTGCTCTGAGGTCACACAGCTGAGCTCGCTCTGTCTCTAGAAACTCTCTGTTTAGCCTAGCTTCTTTCACTAGCTCAGTGTTGACTTTAGCATGTGAAGCTAATGCTAACGGTTAAGAACAAAACAAAGGCCCTCTGTGAATTTAGCTGACACATTTGCTAATCTAAGACGTGTGGTAAGGACATTTCTGAAAAAAATCTATCTTTTCAATACAATTCACATCGACAACGACACTCTTTGTGGATGCCTTGCATTGAATACAAAGAGTGTGGTGTATTCCTCTTTCTCATGCAATGGTTGCATTGGCATTGGCCTCACTGTTCCAGCAGTTAGCCTTTGTTAATGTTCACCAAGGGCACGTAACTGCAAATCCCATTGTGAATACTGTGTGTCTGCAGCTCAGGAAAGCATTAGTAAAATGCCAGTTTCTGAGTGAGACTACTGTCTGAAGAGACGTCAAGCCCTCCTCAATAAAAGGAAGCATATGAAGAAAGAAGTTGCTCTCGTTTGAATGCTAATAAGAAACACATACATTTGCGGGAATAAGGAGAGATCCAACTCTAAGATTATAGGCACAATATCTGATCTCCTGAACTTGTTTGACATTTACATTTCTGAAGGTCCAAGGCTGTGATTTCCCCCTTTATTAAAGAAAAAACATTATATTGAACAAATTCTTAGTTTTTATCAGACATATCCTTATGCATCTTTTCCTTGGGCTGTGTCAATTTAAAATCTTTATGTTCAAAACTGTAAGAGCAGACCTGAATATCGACTACCATATTCAAATCGACCTGCCTGAGCACTACCCTCCGTATTTAAATGGATCAGCAAACAGGAGGCACACTACCAAGCAAACAAATCACACTCAGGGGATTGGGCATGCAATTACGATTATGATCAATGACAAGTCAATCATTCAGGCCCCTCTCTCTCTCCGTCGTGTTCAGCAATTACCCTCCAGTTGGAAGGGGCTGCCCTGACCCAATAGAAGTGCCCCCCCATTACCTCCTCCAAAGAGCAGTTAGCTCCGTCAGTCACATCTCAGAACACAAGGCGCTCCAACAATTACCCCCGGCCCCATAGACACCATGTTGGGTTGAATGGGTCATACGGCCCCCTCCCGAGGAGACAGATGAGGAGCAGGATATTATTCCCCTTTGTGGAATGTAGAGATTTCAAGATGGCCGCCAATAAGATTTTCATCTAAAAGGGTAATAGAGGTGCACGACTGATAAGCATGAGGTTGACAAAACGATACAGTGTCCATTGTTTTGTTGTTAACATTTGTATTCTTTGATATTTCAATGAAACGTCCATCATCCAATTTCAGAATGTTATGCATTTCAATGTATTGTGGCCTATTTGGCCTTTTTCTAACATACAGTCAGATGCATAATTATTGGCAACCTTGATAAAGATGAGTAAAAAAGACTGTATAAAATAAAGAATACAAATACTGAGCTACATTGTATGCTCTTGTTTAACAAGTCATTTAAAAAAATGTTTTTCCAAATAAATAGCTGTAAAATGTATTGGCACCAGTTTCCAATACTCCAGCACCCCACCCTTGCGAGGATAACGATTCTGAGCCTTTTTCTAATATATTTTTATGAGATTGGAGAACACATTGGAAGGGATCTTAGACCATTCCTCTACACATAATATTTCCAGATCCTTGATCCTTCGTCTGTGCTTATGGGCTGCCCTCTTCAATTCAAACCACAGGTTTTCAATAGGGTTCAAGTCCGGACATTAAGATGGCCTTTGCAAAATGTTGATTTCTTTGTGGATTTTGATGTATGCTTGGGGTTATTGTCTTGTCCACTTGTAGCCAAGTGTCAGCCTTCTGGCAGAGGCAACCAGGTTTTGGGCTAAAACGCCCTGGTACTTCGTAAAGTTCATAACATCAAAGATGGCCACCATATTTTACCGTAGATATGAGCTACTTCTTTGCATATGCTTACGTTTTTCGACGCCAAACCCACCACTGGTGTGAGTAGCCAAAGGTCTCTATTTTCATGTCATCTGACCATGAAAATAGAGCTATTTAAAATGTTATTTACAATGTAGCTCAGTTTTTGTATTAGTTATTTTACACAATCTTTTTTGTTCATCATTATCAAGGGTGCCAATAATTATTTACCTGACTGTATATGTTGTGAAAATTAATGAAGCTGTTTTCTAACTTGTGGTAAAAAAAAATGTGTTCATTAAAAACGTGCTCCTTTCATTCATTTGTGACCTCACTAAGAATTCATCACGCTCACACAAACTGCACAAAAGCTCACCAATCATTCTGTTGACATTTTCGTAGATTTGTCCCCAGCTAAACAAAGAGACATTGAATTCTCTACATTCTAAGTTCTCCACGTTGCCGTGCTACCGCCTGCATTCAATAGTGGTTAATGTGGTTATCAGCAAAGATAGGAGACATGTGCACTGAACCTTCCATAGCGAGGAAGCCCATCCTGCACTATCTCACCACCAAATAAAAGAGGCAGGTGTGAGAAGGAAATTAATGTAAATCCATCAGAACACAATTAGGGCCTCACAAAAAAAGGACCAGACTCTCTCCAAAACCAACAGGACCATGCTTTATCCTTTATCTAGATGCATCCATCTTTTCATTTTCATCTTCACCTCCTAACATCTAACTCTTGGTACCGGAGAAATATAAATTGCTAAGTTTAATTATGGGAAAAAGTGTGATATTTTCCACGTTTTGCAGGTGCAGATTTAGCAGAGTAGGAGCAGCCGGCACATAGTTTCGCCCATTATGCGCTCAGTATGTTGCCGGTCTAATTCACTGTGCCTGGAGGTGCAGGGAGCACCAGGCCTCTGTGGTCGGTGGGAAAAGAAAGGCAGTTTAACCTAATTTGATTCTAATTACTAAAACAGGAAGTCCACCTGCCACACAAACGTGAGGGCTGTTCTGTGTGCGTTCTCCCCTCTAAGGGTTGGACAGGATCCGTCCACTGAAATGTAATCTCAAGCAGAGACCCACTGGGCACAGACGTAAATGACGTGGACACACCGTTGATTCGACCAGTGTGTGCCCAGTGGGGAGCTTGATATTGGGAGATTCCGAGAAACATTGTGCATGCTTTTGCGGTGCGTTCTAGTATTTGTTCATGGTATTACCACAGCACGCTATAATGTATTTACACAGACAAGTTTGTTACATAAAGTCTCCGATGGCATTGAAAAGTGTGCATTTCTCATTCAATGCCCTTCTGCAGGTGCTAAGACAAGAATAGCCATTAGTGGAATCTTAGCTCGAGACTGTGTGTATTGCTCCCTTACAACTCATAGCACAATGCATATTTTGAATATTTCCCGAACAATAAATATTTAAAATGCAAATACAGCTCATTAGATAAGAATTTCAAGGAGCCGTGGTGTGAAGAATGTAAAAATGAATGCTATCTGCCAAGAACAAAACACTGTTGTCTAGACGTGTGTAAAACACAAGACGGGAAATGTCTAACTGTACAACTATGCCAAAAATGAACTCAGCCCTATTCTCTATCTCTTGGTTGGAGCCGTACGATTTGCAGCTCAATCGTATTATTTTCGGCACTTAGGCTGATAGGAGTTTTGCCAAGTGCGGTGTAAGCCTAAAAATGTTACTTATATAGCTGATTAGTACATGACATCATGACCTGCTTTAAAAAAAAATAAAAAAAAGAAAGGGAAGGGATATGGTGAATTAAAATGCGAGTGCAGAGTTAAATGTCGTCGGTCTTGTTGTCATGATTGGAACTGATATCAGTGAAAACACACCAGTGTGAACTTGGCCTGTCTTCCCTGCTGAGGTCATCACTCTTGCATTGGGTTGCATGAGTCAGATCTGTAGGGAACGACCTAATTATGCACCTCTGACTCTCGATCGTTATGCCATTATGTTGTCATTGAGTGACTTGTACCTGGGTAATGCTCAACAAGGAAAAGAGTTGTCTCTTGATTCTACTTTATATGCTTGTGAATATGCATTCTGTCAAAGTCTTTATTTGAGGACTGTTGTCTCGTTGGAATTTGACACATTTAAAAAGTTAGATTTGCATACCTGCTTGATACGTCCACACACGCATATTCCAAGACATTCCTAGGTCAATATAGGCAAAGAAGAAGCAACATCCTGTGCAGCAACGCAGCCTTGTTCCTTTCACTCAAAGGAAGTGACCTCTAAGACACTAGAAACTTTAGCAAAGGTACTCTAGGTACACCTCGCTTGCAATCAGAAATGTTTCGAAAAAGCGTGTTATTATACTTTGCCAGTTGTTTGGATGCGACGGGAAAATGAACAATACTGTTTGTCATTGTGCTGTATACCCTACTGCTGGGCTTGTGTGGGCAGAAGTTCCATGAGGCAGTATCTGATTCCATTGTCGAGTCACTTTACTCATTGCGTAATAACCTCCCCAAGGGCATCGTTCCAAGCCAGAGTGAGTCCACCATTAACTCAAGAGTACAGGAAAAAGAGACTATCCCGACAGTTTAAGGTCACTAGTCAACCTCATCTGTTAGCCCTTATCAGCTGACAAAATCCGCTAGTGGTGTTAATTGCAAGGCCTTGCTCTGTTTTCACTGTCAGACCCTAACAAGGGGGTAGATTGTTCCGTTAATGTGTCACTTCCTGTTTTGGAGTCTGTTAAGGGAAGGAGCTGAGTAGCCCCCTGGAAGAGTTAAAGAGATCAGAGGGATCATTGGCCATTGTGTAGCCACCTAGTCAGGGAACGTTGGAGATGGATTTCAACGGTAGGCACGTCTGGGAAACCTGATTCTTCCTCGTGGGCTCCAGTGTTCTTAGCGAGCTTGAGCTAATGTCAAAGGTTTTTACTGTCAATGGATTCACACTATGTAGCCAGACTTGCCCAGAATATGTGACTGTCAGAAGGATGTTCTTTATCTATGTAAGTTTTCACTCCTACAGTCATATTGATTTTTTACCGGTTGACAATGCCACAATTGACCCTTCGCTAAGCCCGCCCCAGAATTTGGGGCAACCAATCTCAGCGCTCCAATGGATAGCAGCTGTCATCGAGTCCAACGCCTTGGACAAGCTCAAGTGTGAAACACGTGCAAGCCATTGAGGGAATTATAAAAACTAAGAGTTTTCTTCCAAATACAAATAGTTGAAATGGTTAAATAATTGAACTGTGCACCATGGGCACTTACTACTTAGCTCTAGGCCTTATTGACCACGCAATGTTGCTAACACTTGCTAGCTAGCCAGCCAGTTAGCCATGTTATAAATACCACTTTCATCTACTGTTGCCATCAGGATACAATTTGAAAACAATAGTTAGCTACAAAAATGGTTGGTAACTTGTTGTCAGTGAATTCAGAGCCATCCAGTGGTTAGGCACACTACAACCTTCATTTTACCAGGGTGCCGTAAAGCAATTATAATGACAGTCCACCACAGCATACCAGAGAGGCTCCTGATTAGCAAGGGATAGTCTGTGTTTCATTTCCTTGTGTATTAAAAGCACAGTTTGAGATCATTGTGAGGTGATTTAGCCAGTAGTTCGAAGGGGGAACTGGGCTTCCCAGGAAAATATTGTCTGACGTTGAAACAGTAACCAAGGGCTTAGCGAATTGTCCATATACATTCATACAATTTCAGCAATGTTGACTGTCACCACTGTATATTCCTGTAGTTTATTCCCACACAGATTTGCGCACTGTGTGCTCTCCGGGTATTACAAGTCAATAGCACCCAAATGGGGTGGGGAGTAGAACAGGGGCTTATGGGGGTTTATTTTCTGCACTATATGCAGGAGGCTAGCTGAGCCGAAACAGAAGCCTTGAGAAGAAAAAAAAGAGCTTGAGTCTGCCTATTTGGCTGCTTGTCTGAGGAGCGGGTCAAGTTCTTGGCCGAGAAAGTGCTGTGTTGCTATGGTGAAGTGTGGTTTCTCTCCGTGTCCTGGGGTTAGGGCGCCATCAGCAGTATGAACGTTGTTCAAGACGCAGCCGAGATCAGGGCCCTAATCAGAAGCGCTTATTTTGGTTGAAGGTGAACAGCGCCTGAGGCAGAGAGCAAAGAGAGATCAGCAAATACAGCTATGAGCACATACAGCACCGGAGCCTTGGCTAATGCAGAAATAACACAGCGATATACTGTACAGTAGATACGGGGATAAATGGCAAAACTAACAGGGTTCGCTGCAATCTGCAAGGATTGTATCAGCGCTGATATCAGAGCTGATTAAAGATGGGTTTCAATTTCACTGTTATTGCAGTATATGGTACATCAGCAGTAAGTGTAGGCTATTGTCTACTGAAAGTAGTATAATGCCGAGCTTCTCTAGCTTCCATCCCTGAAGCTAGGAAGAGTTCATTTCCAAAACGCTATATCCACCAATTTTTCATTTTTGTGTTTTTTTTAATCAGAAATGATTTCCTATCAATACCGTCATTTGTGTGTAAAATATTACTGTTCTCAGATATATAATTCATAGATTATCGTTATTTGCTACATTTGACTGTGTAAAACCTAGCAGTACTACTCATTTCTCTGAGAGTGAGGTGGATATAAAGATTTTTGCAAAAAAACATGATTATTTGTCTCTCTGAAATGAAACCATCAAGTGATAGATTATAAACAAATACATGTCTGTCATTGAGCAACCTCATACAATGATTAGATAGTGAAAAAACACCCATCTTTAACACAATAAAAGCTAATTTACCAACATTGCATTACTGAACCTTTCTGAATGGCAATCTGACTCACACTAAAGATATGTTTCATAATTGTTTTTCAGCATATTTGTATCTAATTTGTCTTGTTTTTAACTTTTCAGGAAAAAGGTTTGGCAAGTACACTGCATGCTAGTGGCTGTCGGGAGCCAAGGGTAATTTCTGTTTGGATGGAAGTGATGGGTTCAGGTTGGCACAGGCTGTCCGCTGTAGTCTTTGGCACCCCTCCCCATCCCTGTCCCCCTGATATACTCTCTCCCTCTGTACGCGGCCTGTACAGTTTCCTTGTGTGTGTGTGTGTGTGTGTGTGTGTGTGTGTGTGTGTGTGTGAGTGAGTGAGTGAGTGCGTGAAAGGCTCCCGTGTGTGTCTGTGTGTCTGTCTGCATGTGTGAGTGAGTGAAAGGCTCCTGTGTGTGAGTGTGTGTGTGTGTGTCTGCGTGTGTGTGCCTGTGTGCATGTGTGTGTGAGTGAGTGAGGCTCTCTTAGCCGAACAACCAAAACTTACTTAAGACGTCACATGCGGGGAATGACTGAGTAATTCTGTAAGTCCTGCCAAGTGCCTATTCTAATCTTTCCTCAGTGTTGCTTACGCTGGGCAGCAATTTGCCAGGCCATGTCTCCTGTGCTCTATCCCCAGAACTCTAAGTTATAAGGTCAGCCCATCTGCTGTCGGTAGAAAATAAAGTAAGCAAAAATCACTGGGTACCACAGTACAATCAAGATCATTATTTACCTCCATCTTTTCGCAAACTGACTGACTTGCTCTGTAGAAATCTATTTATGTATTATATATTTATATACCCAAGCTAGGGCTTTGTGGCCTTAAAAGGAAGTGCTGCCCTTTTCCTTGCGACGGTGTTCCCGGAGTCTGCGGAGGCTCAAGCCCGAGGAGCCTGGGATTCATCAGAGCGGACCAGCTGGTCGGGAAGAGAGTTGGGAAGAGAGTGATTCTAGCCGGTCCAGGCGGGACGCGGCCAGATAACAGGCTGATACTGGGGACTAATTTGGTCGTATTCAGGGCTGCCCGGATGACGTGAGGCTGATAAAAACATGCCAGACAGAAGGTAGCTCTGCTCGTGGCTGGTGTCTGTGAGGTGCCCCTCACTGTCCTGTCCGTCTGTCTGTCCATCTCTCTTTCTGTGGTTGGACAGAGCCTCATTTTGCACAGGTTAGTCACACTCACACAACCCCTTTTCCCTCCTCTCCCAACACAGATAAACATGCCAGAGGTATAGGAAGCTGTGAACTTCCACTGACAACCCTTTCATGTAAAAATGGCAACGAGGCTAGGTGGTAACTGCGTTTGAATGGTCCCGTTCGTCCTTTACCACGCAACACACCACATTGACCAGCCAGCCTAATTCAACTTGTTTGCGAGAGCTACATTAATATCTCTCACTGTCACTGCATCCCAAATGTTCCCACCCTGTCCCCGTCACGTCCTCAAATGACATGGCTTTATCTTTTAGCTAATCTTCCATGTGTTAGGGGCTGACCTGGTTGACTCCACAACAGGATGTAAACACCCTAAATACCAAACATGCAGTAATAACAGATTGACAGGCAGGCGGACACAACAGCAGTATTGCACCCATCTCTGGTCATATGGAGAGGAGATGAGAGGCAGGCCAGGCCTCTGCTTACATAAACCCAGGCCAGGCCCAGTCGCCTCACTTGGCTGCCGGAAGGGGAACAGCAGATCAGCGGTCAGAAAGACTGTGAAACGTCTGTGTCACAAGTGTCACCCAGGCAGACAGGCACACAGAGCAGCAGCAGGAGCACATTCTTGGCCAGGGCTGATCTCCAAACACTTCTCTCTTCGACACACACGACATACACTCTCTCTCCCTTTGTGTGTCTCTCCCACTCTCTCTCTCTCTCTCTCTCTCTCTCTCTCTCTCTCTCTCTCTCTCTCTCTCTCTCTCTCTCTCTCTCTCTCTCTCTACTTCGCTATCTCTCTTTCTCTCTCTGTCTCTCTTCCTTGGACTAAGATGCACTAGACATCAAAGACGGCTGTGAGCACCTGTCTCATACACAGGGGTCACAAGGTCATGACGGTACTGATTAATTCATGTTTCCCCTTCTGCCTTGTGAAAGAGCAGCTCCACTTTAGATCTGGCCCATCCACTCTGTTATACATCAACTCTGTTATGAGTCCACTCTGTCACGTGTCCATTCTGTTACTTGTAATACTTGCAAAATGCAATACAAAATGCAAAATGCAATACACTTCAAGACAACGTGCAGACTGTGGACTAATCACGTGGATAAGCAATGAACCACTATTGTTTATTTGTGTAAAGCGATTCTAGGACTTCATCTAATGCAACGAGAATATTATTTGGTGAAGCACTCAAGCTCTTGCATTTTAAAACCTTGAAAGAATATGGCCTTCTTGAGCAGAATTACATTCGCTGTCCCTGTTGTATTGTACTGTATCCTTTGTAATTCAATAGAAAGCCTCACAATGATCGTAGCTTTCTGTCGACACGAGACAGAATGGAGGAGCTCACAGTAGCTAACCAGCACCCCCTTTTGAAACTTCTGTTCTGTGAGATTTAAAACGCTCATTCACTCACCCGAAAACTCCACTCTATCATCATCAAATACTTCTGTCACCCACCGAAAATCTGAAGTCTAGTTTGTAATATTTTAGATGATTTAATGAATGGAGTAGTTCAGTGATTTAATTATTGTTTGATTGATTGATGTGTTTACTATGTTAAACAATGGTTCTGGTGACCTTTCATGTGCAGTAACAGTGTGTGTGTGTGTGTGTGTGTGTGTGTGTGTGTGTGTGTGTGTGTGTGTGTGTGTGTGTGTGTGTGTGAGTACAGCATGCCAGAAAAACAACAGCTCAGCATTGATTAATTAGAATTAGGAGTCGTACAACTCATAATTCACACGCCAAACAAAAACATGTTTTGTAAAACCATAATTCCCCCAATATATGAAATAACTACAGTAGGAAATTGCTTTGCTATTTTTTGCCCATAGATTAAATAGGATCACCTTCAAAAGATGACTGCAATTATCAGCTTATTTTCACCCATTGAATGTAATGCACTATATTTTTTAATTGCACAGTCGATATGACTCTAGTTACATTAATAAAACTGGTACTCTTGAAGTTGTATAGCATATCCTAATTTGAACAAGAGCATCTGCATTGAAACTGTCACTGTACAACAGACCTGGTAAAAAACAATAGCAAGTGATCAACACCGTGACTTCAGAAAAGGACCGCTGGTTACCAGGGGGAAGATGAGCACACAAATGCTTCCCAATCCATGTCTCCCATGTTATCCCCCGAGTGATGTTATAGTGCTACCCAGCAGCAATGAGTCTGAGACAGGCTAAACCCACCCAGCCACAGCCAGAGCCTCGACACCAGAGTGCAGTGTGGGAGAGGGTCGATAAGCAGCTCAGACAGGATCATTGGGAACAGTGGGGAGGAACATAGCCGCTCCTCTCTCGCTCCCCTCTCTCTTCCTTAGAGCCATCCTGCCACCCTCCACCACCCTGCCCTACCTCTTCCTCTTTCTCCTCTCCCTCCTCCTTCACCTTCTCCACTTTCTCCTCCTCCTCCTCTCCATTTCAACTTGACTTGTTTTAACTCAGAGTTTCGAAGGCGGTGGAGGTCAAAGAGGAGACGGGTGGGGCCGGGGAGCAGGGCGAGGCGGGCGGGGCGGGCAAGCGTTAAGCCGGTCAGGTGCGGTGCCACCAGTGATCATTAGGGTTGCATCTGCTCGGGCCAGATTGTGCACTGCCTGCACCAGGCGAGATGTCTCACCCAGGGAACGGGGCGAGCATCTGTCTGTCCTTCCCCGTAGACACAAACCTCCTACCAGCCTGTCCAACTCAACCCAACTGGTAACAAGGTCACCTCGCTCACTCACTCCCACTCCCTCTCACTTACTTGCTGCCTTTTGCTCAAATTCCCTGATGTACTTTTTTGAGGTGCACAGACTGAGGAGATGAGCAGGGAGCTTTCTGTGTATTCAAATTCCAGTAAATACAACTTTCCTCTGAAACTACAGCCTCCATGTTTAAGTCTGAATCCTGCCCATGCACATTCAACTAATTGCATTATTTGATATGGGTTGATAAAGGGAAACATTCATAAAAGGAAATTAATTAGCTTCCAGCACTTGAGCATGTGGTTTCAACTGTTCCTTTCACTCATTTTTTTTTTGTTGTTGTCACATCTGATCACTCTGGAACAAAGTAATAAGCATGCACATACCCCAAAGGGGAATTTATATTGATGCAAAAGGTTTATTTAGCAAAGCGTCAACCATGTCTTTTTCATTCACTTGCACTGCCGTTTGAAAGCTGTATAATCATTAATGTCTACTTTAGCCACTGGTATAGCACGAGATCAACAGCTTATAGGGGAAAAAACACTTTATTTTAATGAAATAATGTAAAGAGGTTCATAAAATATCCCTTCGGGCAAGTGCATGCTCTGTAAATGGAACATAAATAAGGGTAGTTGTTCATCAAGACAAAGTTGTGAAGCCCAATGTTGGGCTCGTAAAGGCCTGGGTAGTAGGACTCAAAGCTAACGCTAACAAAGCAAGTGTTTGCTAATGGGTTGTCAGATCACAGAGTGTCATGGAGAGAGAGTACCATCTCATACTGCAACATTATAGGCATGACGCAAGTAAATATGATAGAAATGTTTGTCGAATATTGTCAAATGTACATACATCAGGGAAAGTATTAGCTTTCTACATATGTAGCGTGAAGCTAACAGCGAGCGGTTCCCCCCTTGTTTAGCCAAAGTGCTAAACATTTCCATTGTTGTTCATGAGGGGCTTATAGGTGGATGAAATCACTGATTAAATGTAATAGGTGATGAGTTTTAATCTATTTGGTCATGCAGCTTTGCCCTTCACTATTGCCAGAGTGTTACAACAGGATATTTGAGAGGAACCTCGCCAGACCACGAATAGCATATGGCTGCTCGTTAATATGTCAAATGCAGCATCCCGCAAACATACTGAGGTGAGGCATGATTAATCAAAATCAGGAAAATTACACAAAGTGAAATGATGATAGTGGAGTACAGGTGATGTTACAGGTCAACAAGGAGAGCGATGGTTGTGAAAAGCACAAAGTAGGCCTATTGGTAGGATTGTAGCCAAACAAGTGAATATATTGAGTGAACATAGGTTTTCACATACAGTAGTTTTGGCACATACAATAGCAATGTTGTAAAAAAATCAAACATCACGTGTGAGCAGGAGTTGCAACCGGTTCAGGAAACAGAACTGAAACCTGGAAAATAACGACATTGTTCAAGGAATGAAAACAGAAGCAGGAGTGAAAGTGATCTCTAGTGTTCCGGAACAGAACTGTTATTTTCAAATCTTGAGAAATGGTTTCGTTCCAAAAAAAACCCATTCCTAACGTCTAGTATTTAATTCTGTAATAAAGGGAAGTTATGATGCTAGTAAAGATGTCCAATTCACGCCATGTCATGACGGTCAGCGCGTCAAGCCAAGCCTCCTTCACATCCACCCCTCTCTTTCACTCTCTCCCGACCCAGGACATTTCAGTCGATTCTCGCACCTGCACTTATCTGCCCGTCCAACATGTAAACGGCTAGCTTACCCATTCCATAACAAGCTGCTATATCCACGCTCACTGGTGGAGTATATGCATGTGCTTCATGTAGAAACGTTGTTGATTTGATGGGGTTAACAATGAACGAAAAGGAACTATATGATCCGTTACTTGTTTTGGGTTCGACCGGTTCAGAACTTTATTGTGCTGGTCAGAACACTGGAACAAAAAATAAATAGGGCTTCTGCTCGAAACAGAACGATTGGGAAATCATTTTGGTTCCAACCCCGGCGTGTGATAGGCCATGAGTTCATTTTGCACATGAGGGGTGAACTTGATTGAAAAGAGGAAGGACACAATCTGGATAAAAGCTATAGACAGGGGATTGGAAGATAGCAGTGAAAGCTGCCGTGATTCATTTTGACAGCTTCGGCTGTAGGTAATTGTTGCGCAGGGCTGAATTAGCTTGGCCTAGAGCAAACAGAAAGGGATGAAACAGGTGTGACTCCAACTTTCTGCCTCACAGGAGACTAGAGAGCCCTTGGTCAAGGACACAGCACCTGTGCCATTGTTTCCTCCCCACGAATGGCTTTAAAGTGCAAATTTCTGCTTGGTCCTGAAGGAGACCTAGCCGTTTACACTTATTTTACTCATCTGAACCAATATGTGCCGCCGCTCCATTTGCATAATGGGGCGAATGCAAAAGGAGGCTGAGGCTTTGTCAGCCTGAGACAAAAAGAAGACAGTTGAGCACATCTGCACACCACAAATAATGAGGGATGTACAGATGTAGGATCTTAATTTGATCACTCTTTTGTTGCTGCGACTTTTAGATGAGGTTCATGATTGACATAAATTCACTGAAAACACGCAACAACACACCCATTGGCTGGCTCAGTGACCCAGCGGAGAGAACGAGAGCGAGAGAGCAATGACGTGCTGCACATACAGTGGGGCAAAAAAGTATTTAGTCAGCCTCCAATTGTGGAGGTTCTCCAACTTAAAAAGATGAGAGATGGCCTGTAATTTTCATCATAGGTACACTTCAACTATGACAGACAAAATGAGAAAAAAAATCCAGAAAATCACATTGTAGGATTTTTAATGAATTTATTAGCAAATTATGGTGGAAAATAAGTACTTGGTCAATAACAAAAATGTATCTCAATACTTTGTTATATACCCTTTGTTGGCAATGACAGAGGTCAAACATTTTCTGTAAGTCTTCACAAGGTTTTCACACACTGTTGCTGGAATTTTGGCCCATTCCTCCATGCAGATCTCCTCTAGAGCAGTGATGTTTTGGGGCTGTTGCTGGGCAACACAGACTTTCAACTCCCTCCAAAGATTTTCTATGGGGTTGAGATCTGGAGACTGGCTAGGCCACTCCAGGACCTTGAAATGCTTCTTACGAAGCCACTCCTTCGTTGCCCTGGCGGTGTGTTTGGGATCATTGTCATGCTGAAAGACCCAGCCACGTTTCATCTTCAATGCCCTTGCTGATGGAAGGAGGTTTTCACCCCACCCCATTCATTCTTTCCTTTACACGGATCAGTCGTCCTGGTCCCTTTGCAGAAAAACAGCCCCAAAGCATGATGTTTCCACCCCCATGCTTCACAGTAGGTATGGTGTTCTTTGGATGCAACTCAGCATTCTTTGTCCTCCAAACACGACGAGTTGAGTTTTTACCAAAAAGTTATATTTTGGTTTCATCTGACCATATGACATTCTCCCAATCTTCTTCTGGATCATCCAAATGCTCTCTAGCAAACTTCAGACGGGCCTGGACATGTACTGGCTTAAGCAGGGGAACACGTCTGGCACTGCAGGATTTGAGTCCCTTGCGGCGTAGTGTGTTACTGATGGTAGGCTTTGTTACTTTGGTCCCAGCTCTGTGCAGGTCATTCACTAGGCCCCTCCGTGTGGTTCTGGGATTTTTGCTCACCGTTCTTGTGATCATTTTGATCCCACGTGGTGAGATCTTGCGTGGAGCCTCCTGAGGTGGAACGGGCATTGTCGTGCCCTCTTCACGACTGTGTTGGTGTGTGTGGACCATGATAATTCCTTACTGATGTGGACTCCAAGGTACTTGAAGCTCTCGATCTGTTCCCCTACAGCCCCGTCGATGTGGATGGGGGCGTTCTTGGCCCTCCGTCTGTATTGAGTGTTGTTGTTGTTGTTTTATTCTATTTGAATGGGATTGAAGGAGGAGTAAAAACACATTGACAGATGCAGGTGGAAATTAGGAACAAATGTTTTGTCAGAAATGATTTTATTGACAGTTGCAACACAGAGAAAACAACAATGTAACTTCATTCAGACAATGTATCATGGCTGGTCAGGGATACGGCTGAGCATCTACAGTCATGCATGATATTTATGTTTATGTATTGGATGTGACATAATAAGTATTACGTCAAGAGAGGCAAACATGAGAAACGCAGGAGTAGTGTTGGTTCAAACATGAGTTATGACAACAGTAGGTAGTGTTCCAGTTGAGGGCTGGGTTCTAATTGTTTTTTTAATGCCAATACTGTATTGCTGGTGCATTGCATCATATGCTTTATTGCTTTTGAGTTTCCATCTTACTCTACTCAACTCAGCAAAAGAAGAAACGTCCTCTCACTGTCAACTGCGCTTATTTTCAGCAAACTTCACATGTAAATATTTGTATGAACATAAGAAGATTCAACAACTGAGACATAAACTGAACAAGTTCCACAGACATGTGACTAACATAAATGGAATAATGTGTCCCTGAACAAAGAGGGGTCAAAATCAAAATTCACAGTCAAGTATCTGGTGTGGCCACCAGCTGCATTAAGTACTGCAGTGCATCTCCTCCTCATGGATTGCACCAGATTTGCAAGTTCTTTCTGTGAGATGTTACCCCACTCTTCCACCAAGGTACCTGCAAGTTCCCGGACATTTCTGGGGGACTGGCCCTAGCCCTCACCCTCCGATCCAACAGGTCCCAGGCATGCTCAAAGGGATTGAGATCCGGGCTCTTCGCTGGCCATGGCAGAACACTGACATTCCTGTCTGGCAGGAAATCACGCACAGAACAAGCATTATGGCTGGTGGCATTGTCATGCATGTCAGGATGAGCCTGCAGGAAGGGTACCATATGAGGGAGGAGGATGTCTTCCCTGTAACGCACAGCATTGAGATGCAATGACAACAAGCTCAGTCCGATGATGCTGTGACACACCTCCCCAGACCATGACGGACCCTCCACCTACAAACCGATCCCGCTCTAGAGTACAGGCCTCGGTATAACGCTCATTCCTTCGACGATAAACGCAAATCCAACCATCACCCCTGGTGAAACAAAAAACCTGTGCCGCAGGTGTGATGTTCGGATGTACCAATCCTGTGCAGGTGTTGTTACACGTGGTCTGCCACTGCGAGGACGATCAGCTGTTCGTCCTGTCTCCCTGTAGCGCTGTTTTAGGCGTCTCACAGTACGGACATTGCAATTTATTTCCCTGGCCACATCTGCAGTCCTCATGCCTCCTTGCAGCATGCCTAAGGCACATTCACACAGATGAGCAGCGACCCTGGGCATCTTTATTTTGGTGTTTTTCAGAGTCGGTAGAAAGGCCTCTTTAGTGTCCTAAGTTTTCATAAATGTGACCTTAATGGCCTACCGTCTGTAAGCTGTTAGTGTCTTAACTACCATTCCACAGTTGCATGTTCATTAATTGTTTATGGTTCATTGAACAAGCATGGGAAACAGTGTTTAAACCCTTTATAATGGAGATCTGTGAAGTTTTTTGGATTTTTACAAATTATCTTTGAAAGACAGGGTCCTGAAAACGGGACGTTTATTTTTTTGCTGAGTTTATTAAGTGTCATCAAGTATCATCCGTTTAGTCTTGTTATGCTGTAGTCTATTTAATTAGTCCTCAAGCTTTTAAGTTATGTACCCTATAGGTTCTTCAGGTCCTCTGGCACTGGCCTTTTAACTCTCCCAAAGCTTAGGACCAAGAGGCATGGAGAGGCAGTTTTTAGTCACTATGCCCCCAGCCTGTGGAATAGCCTGCAAAAGAACCTGAGGGGGGGCCGAAACTGTGGACTTATTTAAAAGGGATCTTAAAACATTCCTTTTAGGCTTTTCCTTACTTCTTTTTTGGTCTTTCAGTTTAAAAATGTTATTTTTGTATTTATTTTTATCCTCTTATGTTTCTTGCGTAGTAAATATTTCCTTTTTATTTTCATTGTTAGTTTCTTCCTGTGAAGCCCATTGTGATGCATTCATGTCTGAAATGTGCGGTGTAAATAAAGCTTGATTTGATTCGGTTCACTCACAACAAAATAATTCCTTCCACTTTAGTGCAGTCAAAGGTCAAAGGTGACAGTGGTTTCACAGACTAACGATCACACTATACAGTGTCTCTCAAATAAATCCAAAAGAACAACAGCAAACAGGATATGTTGAATAGATTACTTCTCAATTCGAGTTTGCTTTTATCGTAACTACCCAAAGGAAAGACTTCAAGCTATTCTAAATGTAATATCTTGTAACACTATGGGAAGAAAGAAAATCTATACAATAAAAATGTAGCCTTCTTTAAAAAAAAATAACACATGCATCACACCCTTCTAATCCTGCCCTTCTCAACTGCTGCTGCAACGTTTGCACTAGAAGAACATCCCATTACCGTAACCACTTTAAGGGACCGCACTACCGGTGCTAATTTCCTCTGCTGACTGCACCTGCATTGCACTGCAGCCAGCAGTATGCCCCTCTCGGCATCAGCCAGGCTTAGGTCTATGACTCTGTGGCCAGAGCAGGCAGGGAAAAGAACAGTGGTGCATCGCAGAGAGCAAGAGTTGACTAGGTGGAGAAGAGTGTGACTCATAGCGTTTCCCCCTCTCTATCACCGGGTTTCATTGTTCTGGTGGTTTCACATAACCTTGAGATGAGCAATGAGGCTGAATGTATGTCGATAAAAGTGTTTTGCAAAGTATTTAGACCAATTGGATTTTTCACATTTTATTCTGATACAAGGTGGCATTTAAATGGATTTTATTGTCATCTTTTGTCAACAATCTAGAACAAAATATTCTGTAGTGTCAAAGTGGAAGAAAAAAATCATGTATTTTTTAATCAATCGAAAATCCCTAACTAAAATATAGTCATTGCACAAGTATTCAGCTCTTTTGTTTAGGCAAGACTAAATTAGTTCAGGAATAAAAATAGGCTTAACAAGTCACCTAATAAGTTAAATGGATTTTTGAATGACTAATCCTTCCTCTGTTCCCCATACATACACAGTTGAAGTCGGAGGTTTACATACCCCTTAGCCAAATACATTAAAACTCAGTTTTTCACAATTCCTGACATTTAATTTATTAATCCCAGTAAAAAGTCCCTGTTTTAGGTCAGTTAGGATCACCACTTTATTTTAAGAAAGTGAAATGTCAGAATAACAGCAGAGAGAATTATATTTTTCAGCTTTTATTTCTTTCATCACATTCCCAGTGGGTCAGAAGTTTACATACACTCAATTAGTATTTGGTAGCATTTAATGCCTTAAAATTGTTTAACTTGGGTCAAACGATTCAGGTAGCCTTCCACAAGCTTCCCACAATAAGTTGGGTGAATTTTGGCCCAATCCTCCTGGTGTAACTGAGTCAGGTTTGTAGGCCTCTTTGCTCGCACACACTTTTTCAGTTCTGCCCACAAATTTTCTATGGGATTGAGGTCAGGGCTTTGTGACCGCCACTCCAATACCTTGACTTTGTTGTCCTTAAGCGTTTTGCCATAAGTTTGGAAGTATGCTTGGGGTCATTGTCCATTTGGAAGACCCATTTGCGACCAAGCTTTAACTTCCTGACTGATGTCTTGAGATGTTGCTTTAATATATCCACATAATTTTCCCGCCTCATGATGCCATCTATTTTGTGAAGTGCACCAGTCCCTCCTGCAGCAAAGCACCCCCACAACATGATGCTGCCACCCCCGTGCTTCACGGTTGGGATGGTGTTCTTCGGCTTGCAAGCCTCCCCTTTTTTCCTCCAAACATAACGATGGTAATTATGGCCAAACAGTTCTATTTTTGTTTCATCAGACCAGAGGTCATTTCTCCAAAAAGTATGATCTTTGTCCCCATGTGCAGTTGAAAACCATAGTCTGGCTTCTTTTATGGCGGTTTTGGAGCAGTGGCTTCGTCTTTGCTGTGCGGCCTTTCAGGTTGTGTCGATATAGGACTCGTTTTACTGTGGATATAGATACTTTTGTACCTGTTTCCTCCAGCATCTTCACAAGGTCCTTTGCTGTTGTTCTGGGATTGATTTGCTCTTTTTGCAACAAAGTATATTCATCTCTAGGAGACAGAACGCATCTCCTTCCTGAGCGGTATGACGGCTGCGTGGTCCCATGGTGTTTATACTTGAGTACTATAGTTTGGACAGATGAACGTGGTACCTTCAGGCATTTGGAAATTGCTCCCAAGGATTAATAATAAAAGAGCAGTGGTGGGTAATAATAACAACTAAGACATTGAATATCTCTTTATTAAGCATGGACAAGTTAATAATGATGCTGTGGATTCTTAAAATCACCCAGACACATCAACAATTTTAAAACAGCTAATGGCTGTGATGGAAGAAAACTGATCAACAACACTGTAGTGACTCCACAATAATGACCTAAGTGACCGAGTGAAAAGAAAATGAAGAATACACATTTTCTAAAACATGCGTGCTGTGTGCAACAAGGCACTAAAGAAATACTGCAACAAAAAAAAAAACACAGAAAAATAATACACTTTTTGGCTTGAATGCAAAGCCTTTTCTTTCAGGCAAATCCAACACATCACATCACTGAGTAACTGCCTCCTTTTTTCCAAGCATGGTGGTGGTGGCTGCATCATGTTGTGGGTATGCTTGACATTGGGGAGTTTCGGGACTCACTATAGGGGAGTTTTTCCAGGATAAAATAAATGGGATGGAGGTAAGCACAGGCAAAATCCTAGAGGAAAACCTGCTTCAGTCTGATTTACACCAGAGACTGGGAGAAGAATTCCCCTTTCAACAGGACTATAACCTACAAAATAAGGCCAAATATGAACTGGTGGCTTACCAAGAAGACAGTGAAGGTTCCTGAGGGGCCAAGTTACAGTTTTGACTTAAATCGGACTGATAATCTATGGCAAGACTTGAAAAATGCTGTCTAGCCATGATCCCCAACATCTTGACAGAGCTTGAAGAATGTTGAAATGAATAATGGACAAATATTTCACAATCTAGGTGTGCAAAGCTCTTATAGATTTACCCAAGATTTACGCAACAACTATTCTAGTTGTTACATTTGTATTCATATTTTTTTTAAATGACCATTTTTCTTCCACTTAGACATGAGAGTATTATTTTTTTTAAACAATTTTAATCTCACTTTGTAACACAATCAAATCCAAGGGGTCTGAACACTTTTGCGAGGCATCGCATGTATGTATGTACAGTCAGTATGTATGTGAATTGTGAATTGTGATGCCTCATCAGTGCCGCCAGTTTAGTTAGGATTGATCTAAACATGTTTTGTTTGGCATTACTGATGTAAATCTATTTGGAGTGAATAAAGAAATCAAAAGATGAAGGCAGTGTGAATGTAATCTGCATCATGTCCCTGTTGACAGTGGCACATGTATACACAAAAAAATACAAATGCCTTGGCCAATGTTTTCGGTCGTTTCCCCCCCCCCTATCTCTCTTTGGAAATCTGTTTCTTGCATTGCTGCCTTGTGATGGGCTGACAGTAACTTCCAAACAAATGAACTTGGAAACAACGTTGATTCAACCAGAGTGTGCCCAGTGGGCAGAGAAGTGGCCCCCATTGGGGATGACAATGTCTAATTTTGTGTTCTTTCAAATGAGGCCTTTGCCAGTTCTCCACTGAGCCTTGTTGATCTGGCGGTATGCAGTCGGACACCTAAGGTGAGCTGTTGCTGTTGGTCTCTGTGTCTTTTTCAACCACTGGTGCACCTTGGGTATTCACTCAGGTTTAATCTACTTGAGCTTTTTACACACAGGACCCAAGTCAAACACAGCCACATAAAGTCTTACAGGGACCGACAAACGAAATGGCAAAATCCTGTCGCCTTGTTCTCCGCGAAGGTAGATTATCTATGAATGCGGCGGGATATTTCTCCTGGGATACTTTGGGAGGGAGTAATAAAAGTGGGAGCGTTGCTCTTGCCAAGCTGGGACATCTGGTCACCTTATCACAGATAAGTGGGGGTTAGTCCTGGCATCTGCTAGAATTAATCCATTTTGCAAACACAGTTATCCTAATCTACTAAACATGTCTTTCCCCAACCGTAATGTACAAGTAGTAAGTATTTCAACTTTGACGGAGAGTGAGGGAGAGGCATCCATTTTTACATCACGTTTCAGAAGGCTAGTTGGCATTGGATATATAAATGGAGGGAAAAAGGGAGGGGAGAAGGAGTGGAAAGCAACCTGTCCAACTGTGCGGCGGGCTACTCCGACCTCCATCTACCTACCTACAATCCCGTCATGAATATTCATGGCAAAATTTCTCTTTTGTTGCCTGCCTAGTCAGCAGTCACAAAACACATGGTGAGTGTTGGCAGTGGCCTTGCCTAGGTAGAGGGGCCGTGGACGGAGGCAATGGCAGGAACCAGGACCTGTGAGGGCTGACTGACATTTCCATCTGTAGCGAGGCCTGGTAATTATCGGGGAGAGGAGCGCCCGCAGCAGCGCGCCATCTGCTAGGGGAGATGGCTCAATGAGGTATGAGGCGCTAGCGTCGCTCCGCCGGGCCACTGGCTGCCTCTGACATGAGGCCTCGCATCTGCTGCTGAGGAGCTGGGCCGCCCCAACGCCGCCTGGCCGAGAGAGGAGGGCTGACAGGAGGGGAGGAGAGCAGCCAAGAGCCCCCCTGACCCCGCCCCCCCCTGCCCAAATCCTCCGCCCCCACCACCATCATCTCACCACAATGTTGCCTCTCACCCACCATCCAAGCCAAAGGAATAATCAACGAACACCATGCACAGACCTCGGAAAACTTTCTGAAGTTTTGTTTCTTTGGTTTGTTGGTTGGTTCCTCTTCTTGGAAAGGAAGACGGCATTGTAATATCAGCGTTTGGGACTAAACAGAGGTGGGAGTGGTAATCTGAAGGCTTGGCACGGCATAAACAATGATAAGGCAGTACTGCAGATTACGTTTGGAATGGCTCCGATGAGGTGTGGTTTGAGTCTGTAAATTAAGTGAGTATATTGCGGTTGCGCTCTCCAATATTTTGTGTTTGTGTGTGCGTGTACGTGTGCCTGCTATCCACACTGCATACGTATACCATGGGGCACGTTGCGAGACGGCTGTGGTTCTGACTCATCTGCGATGCACAGCTTTGTGAGACCGGTGGGTCGTGGGAGTCCAACACCATTACGCCGAGCCTCCCACACCTGCCAGGTGTGCATCGGTCTCCACTCTGCTCAGCTCAGCTCAGAGCTGCCTCAATCCAATCGTGGTTCTGTTTCTCACACTGCCCACAAACACATCCCATTAACAATGAGCATGCAGTACCGCACTCTACAGGGAGCCACAAACTCATGATGAGGAGCCAAGGTGGCCAACTGCTATTATCCATATAAAGACAGCTGTGTGTGTGTGTGTGTGTGTGTGTGTGTGTGTTATTGGTGTGAGGTGTGGGTGTAAGCGATTCCGCTCCTACAGATGTAGGATCATAACTTGAGCCAGTCTCCTACAGCAGGAAAACAATCCTGTAGCAACAGGAAATGTGAATTATTCAACTAGCTCTCACAGTCTCACATCAGAATTAGACGTTTATCCATGTTTCTCAAAACGTCAAATGTTGAAGTAGTAGCAACTTCTATTTTGAAAGTGTTTAAGGTTAAGTTTAGTTATTAACTCCTAAATCCTAACGTTAGGCATTAACTCCTAAATCCTAACGTTAGGCATTAACTCCTAAATCCTAACATTAGGCATTAACTTGGAATAGGCTGTAAACAAAATAAAAAAAATAAAAAAATGTATCGCTAGATTCAAACTTGCCAACGTTGAAGTCAGAGGCAGATGCTTACACCCCTCTGCCATCCCCGTCCACAACACCCTAGCAAAACCGAAACCTACTTGAAGGTAACAGCGCTCACATGGATGGACGTTGATTACTGACTTGTATCTTGGGTGACCAGGCTGTAATAATGATGTGGATTATAACTAAGTGTGTGTATGTATGTATGTATGTATGTATGTATGTATGTAAAAAGCCATGATTGGACGGTGAGCACTACACCGATGCACATTGCACAGTGTACTGACCGTGCATGCCAAAAAAGTCTAGCCTTGTTCTCTATCAACCTGAATTTATACATTTTTTGGGGCCTTGGTTCATACTTGTCTAAGTATATCAGGTATACCTTTTTATTGTAACTGTGTATGTTTGTTATGACAGCCTTTGTGTTTTAGATTTATTGACTCCAAACACTGACATCGTAGATAGGTTATTAGCATACAATATTAAACTTCAAAATGTTGTGTGATTACACAAATCAAAAACTGAGAGAGAGAGAGAGAGAGAGAGAGAGAGAGAGAGAGAGAGAGAGAGAGAGAGAGAGAGAGAGAGAGAGAGAGAGAGACACAGAGAGAGAGAGAGACACAGAGAGAGAGAGAGACACAGAGAGAGAGAGAGACACAGAGAGAGAGAGAGACACAGAGAGAGAGAGACACACAGAGAGAGAGAGACACAGAGAGAGAGAGAGAGAGAGAGAGAGAGAGAGAGAGAGAGAGAGAGAGAGAGAGAGAGAGAGAGAGAGAGAGAGAGAGAGAGACACAGAGAGAGAGAGAGACACAGAGAGAGAGAGACACACAGAGAGAGAGAGACACAGAGAGAGAGAGAGAGAGAGAGAGAGAGAGACAGAGAGAGAGAGAGAGAGAGAGAGAGAGAGAGACAGAGAGAGAGAGAGAGAGAGAGAGAGAGAGAGAGAGAGAGAGACACAGAGAGAGAGAGACACACAGAGAGAGAGAGACACACAGAGAGAGACACACAGAGAGAGAGAGACAGAGAGAGAGAGATAGAGAGAGAGAGAGAGAGACAGAGAGAGAGAGAGAGAGAGAGAGAGACACAGAGAGAGAGAGAGACACAGAGAGAGAGAGACACACAGAGAGAGAGAGACACAGAGAGAGAGAGAGAGAGAGAGAGAGAGAGAGAGAGAGAGAGAGAGAGAGAGAGAGAGAGAGAGAGAGAGAGAGAGAGATAGAGAGATAGAGAGAGAGACAGAGAGAGAGAGAGAGAGAGAGAGAGAGAGAGACACAGAGAGAGAGAGAGACACAGAGAGAGAGAGACACACAGAGAGAGAGAGACACAGAGAGAGAGAGAGAGAGAGAGAGAGAGAGAGAGAGAGAGAGACAGAGAGAGAGAGAGAGAGAGAGACAGAGAGAGAGAGATAGAGAGATAGAGAGAGAGAGAGAGAGAGAGAAAAAAAACCATCTCCCCGTCTCAGGATTTTGTCAGAATGTTTCGACAGATTGGTAGAATACAAAATGCAGTGGGGGGCTCTGATGTGGCGATAAAGCACTTGCCTTTGATCGTACTTCTCTTCTTTTTCTCTCCCCTGCACATGTGCATGTCAAAATCAATTATGTCAAAGCTGAAGAAGCACGGCAGCATCCGCTACTGAACAAACCTGCACGTCCGCACTGCCAGTTTACCAACATCACAATTATTGCTCTTACGGTGAAGCAACTGACATAAAATTGGAAAAATACAATTGCCGATTCCCAGAAGTCTCAGGGTGTTTCTAAGGTGAAACGAGAAGAAACAAATGTAATATTCGACTACACAAGACACCACGTCGTGCTTGCAGTAAATTTTTTCCACAGCTGTCAATTACCTATGAAAACACCCCTTTGATAAGGGAAATTTGAATTTTTCCCTCCCCGCCTTTGGAGGAGCTTTTCAGATGTCGTAGCACTTACGAGAAATTTGTGACAGCATCAACAGCGCGTATTCCCCATTCAGAGGCATTAACTCTGTGCCATGTGTCTAACAAACGGAGGCCATTCTGGAGCCCTTAATGACAAGGCAGCGTGCGCTCCTCTCCCCCTCGCTCTTTTCAAATTGCTCACTAAATGAAGTACAGCTGTGTGGACCAGGTGCTGCCATCCCCCTTTCAGAAAGAACAGGAAATTATGAAATCCCCAAATCCTTTACAAACGGGCAGCAGGGAAGGTTGGTGGTTGGCTCTCTCATGGTCCATGGTC
Organism: Oncorhynchus clarkii lewisi; assembly: GCF_045791955.1. Taxonomy (NCBI): domain Eukaryota; kingdom Metazoa; phylum Chordata; class Actinopteri; order Salmoniformes; family Salmonidae; genus Oncorhynchus; species Oncorhynchus clarkii. The sequence continues at coordinate 9,271,456 of NC_092171.1, read as the reverse complement.
TCTGTCGGTTCATCCGGTTGCCTTTCAGTCTTCCACACGCTCGGCCCACCTTACCGACCTGGACCCTAACAGACATAATCATTAGTAGATAGAATCGAACGCCACTGTTTAGAACACACAGTGGTTAGCGCAATAAATTCATCCAACCGAGTCTAATATTTTGATGTACAAACTCTTACTGTTAATGAATTAATTCATGGTTTAGCTTATTGCCACAATATGAATGTCCTATTTCTTATTTCAACGTTACACGCTACTAAGTAAGATATGACCCAGATACAAGGTTTATCAAAACCCTCCATATTGCAACTGGAGAATCCAGCCCGACAAGCAGTGAGATAAACGTGTTTTAGATGGCACTCCAGAGTGCCCCAAACCCCTCTCCCATACCACAGGCCTTCATCTTGTCCATCACCTAAACTACCCTCCATCTCAACTAGCCTCCATTTCAACTCTTACCACTAATGTTGTGGGCTTGACTGGTTTTTTTTTTTACTGCAAAAGGAAGAGGAACAACAGAAGTGGGTCTCATACTCAGGAGATGTGCAGCTGTCAATGTCTCCATTAAATCCCATATCCATAATACACAAAGCACTCCTCAACCCATCTTCATCTGCACTACCAGCTGCCCCATAACCAGAGGCAAATCCCTTCCAAGGCCTGTGAGCACCAGCCAGATGTGGGCTCACAACATGGCCTATGGGTCAACACATGGTAAAGGTAGAGCGTAGAAATGAATTATACCCTGATTATCATAAACAGGAGAGCTGAGGATTATTGCTTGTTGTTTTGATGGAGGATGGTAAGCTGAGGTGGAGAATGTGTTGTTTTTGTTTGGTTATCAATTAGTCATTTTCAGATATGAAGTCAACAATGCCTTGTTTTCAGATATGAAATCGACAATGCTTTGTTTTCAGATAGGAAATCACCAATGATTTGTTTTCAGATATGAAGTCAACAATGCTTTGTTTTCAGATACGAAATCTATTGTATAGTACCAGTCAAAAGTTTGGACACACCTACTCATTCAAGGGGGTTTTCTTTATTTGTAATATCTCTACATTGTAGAATAATAGTGAAGACATCGAAACTATGAAATAACACATATGGAATCATGTAGTAACCAAAAAAGTGTTAAACATCAAAATATATTTTAGATTCTTCAAAGTAGCCTGCACAAGTACCCGACCTCAACCCGATTAAGATAGTTTGGAATGAGTTGGACAGCAGAGTGAAGAAAAAGCAGCCAACAAGTGCTCAGCATATGTGGGAACTCCTTCAAGGCTGTTGGCAAAGCATTCCAGGTGAAGCTGGTAGAGAGAATGCCAAAAGTGTGCAAAGCTGTCATCAAGGAAAAGGGTTGCTACTTTGTGTCTGCATGTAGCCTTGCTACTTTTATAGTCTCGCTACTGTATATAATCTGTCTTTTTACTGTTGTTTTATTTCTTTACCAACCTATTGTTCACCTAATACATTTTTTGCAATTTTGGTTAGAGCCTGTAAGTAAGCATTTCACTGTAAGGTGAACACCTACACCTGTTATATTCGGTGCACGTGACAAATAAACGTTGATTTGATTTGATTTGAATAATCTCTAATAAAAAATATATTTTGATTTGTTTAACACTTTTTTTGGTTACTACATGATTCCATATGTGTTATTTCATAGTTTTGATGTCTTCCCTATTATTCTATGTAGAAAATAGTACAAATAAAGAAAAACCCTTGAATGAGTAGATGTGTCCAAACTTTTGACTGGCTCTGCATGTCAAAGATTCAAGGGGGTGGCAAATTATAGCTTTATTGTATGCTAAAATATGTCATTTTCATCTATTGAAATTCATATTTTCCTGAACATTGGGTTTATAATCAATGTGATGAACAAAATATATTTTGAAATATGCTTAATTTTACACCTAGCTAGCTGTACATTACGTGAAACTGTTACATCACACTTATAAAGAGTCATGACGAAAACTTTCTAGCCACCGCAAGTATAGATTGGGCTTGACAGTATTTTTAGGTCTCTCAAACATATTCTTTTTCTACATGTGCCAGAAGTCCTTTTCCATTCCTCATTGGACACTTGGTGCATGTCTCCACTGCCCTGGCTCTTTCCCTTTAAACTGGCATGCCAACATCAGAGGACCCAGGTGTACCGGAGCCGCTATCAATTCCACTAACAAGCGTGCTTACTGGGATCACAGGACCCGTTGTGGGTAGCTTTAAAGTCCCCGTCTGGAGCCCAGGATGACCTGAATTGGAGACAAGCAACCCCCTACTGACACCAGCTAACCTCTGATGGGCACTCTTACTCAGAGACTTGGCCAGCGCTCTGCCTGGGAAAGAGAAAAAAATAACTCTTTGAAGATGAGTTCCATGAAGAATTGAGAAGCAGGACAAAAATCAAAAGGATTCTGATAGGGGGAAAAAAAGAAGGGAAAAAAGTGGGGTGTGAGGGAGAAAAAAAAAAGCATATGTCAGGTTGAGAATGTACTGTGAACAAAGAACGCATATACACTATTCCTGAACTATTGGTAGAAAGAAAACTTCTTGATCTCCATTTGACAAGTGTGTACTGTATAATATTTGTGCTTTTGAGGGAATGTGACGTCCCCCTTCCTTCTCACACCTCAAAGCAGACTAGGGTATGTATCGCATCAGGGAAACAACAACAAAATGGAGATGAAATTGCACACGGTCTCATCCTATGTAGTCGAGCCCTTTATCCCACCTGTACATGGTGGGTGTGCTACTCCTTGGTGTTCACATCAAAGCGACAGCAGAGGCCGGAGCTACCACACCGCCAGTACGCCTTTACCATTGAAATACCAGCGTCTGCTCTACCGGATGCTGAATCCATTTTGTGTCAGAAACAGATATCCTCGACGCCAGAGGTGGGGGCTTGAACAATGGCAGCGGTGCTTAGGAGATAAATTTTAAAAAAGGGGGGTTTAGAAGACTATTATGTCCAGGTGGCCAGGGTGATGCAAGAGGCTTCACTGAGAGCAACACAGCTGCCGGGACCCTCAGCATGTCAATTAGGAGGAAGAAGGGAGAAGTGTATTTACAGCACACAAGGACATCCACAGCCCAAATGTATAATGCATGGATGTGGCATGGCAAGGTGGGATGGACTGTATAGAAGCTTTACATTGGATCCAAAGCCTGCTGCAAAACGGTGTGCTGCAGTTCAAACCAGGAAACCGAGTACACACCATAGCTTTTCGTCACAGGCGGTGGATTCACAGTGAGGCTACTTGATACCATGATGTAATAATCTCTCTCTCATACACACACACGCACGCACACACACACACACACACACACACACACACACAGCCTGACAAAGGGTAAACACTGAAATTGTTGTGACAGCCATTCATTCCCAATTGCTACCTCCAGTGCAATTCTCCTCAAACTAAAGCAATTTCTATGGTTTAATGGTGTGTCTGCAACGGTTCAGACTGATAATGGAGACTTAAGCTGGTGAGCCAAGGTGCCCCGTCTATCTGCTTTTAATTCAGCCTAACTGGGAAACGCAAATTATAAACCTATATCCTTGCTAAACAGTGACATCAAGACAAAGTTTAGTTTCCTCAGTGCACAGCTAAGGTCAAAGTCACAGTGTATTGAGTTGCTAGGGCGGTAGTGGCATGTGCTGATTGCTCTCATGAAACTTGCATGTAGTGGGGTTGGGGGTCACCGGAGCTTAATTCTGTTTTCATGTAGCCTATCTCCCGAGCCAAGCTGTAGGCGTCTGCGTGCGAGCTGCCGCTCGCTATTGGCCTTGACAGCACACACTGTAATTGGCTCACTAAGGTGATACGGTAATCGTGTGAGTGGCATCTTCTCTGGGAAAGTTTGACACGGAAGGTGGAAGGGGATGTTCAGAGTTTTGTACCAAGGGGGCTGTAACCTTGTGCCAGGACTAAATTGAGTGCAGGTAGATATGGTGCACCACTTAATCCAATGCAAAATAACTGGAAGCCAATGAGACGAAGCATGTTTTCCCTGAAACAAAAGCATGTCCGCAAACACAATCCTGTGCGTCCCTCTGAACCAGCGCTTTAGCATGCTTCAAGATCACACAGCATACTGTTGGCCCTAAGATGTCTTGCCTGAGAGCTGAGATTTGTGTGTGTGTGTGTGTTTATGGAAAGAGTCATCGTCCTCTCCTTCCCTGGCTTGTCCTCCCTGACTTGGCTCCTGGCGAGGAGGAAGGAGAGCTGTTCCTGTTCCTCAGGACTGTCCTCACGCCGCACACAGATGGTTATTATGGAGCTGCACATAAATTGATTATGTTGGAAATTAACTGTTGCTGTCAAAGGCAGCCGCCAACCTGTCCCAGTGTGTCCCTCTGCTTGCTGATGCATAGGATCCAGCTGATGAGCCAGATGTTGCACACCGCGCGGCTCATTTTAAGGTCAGCACAAAAGTGGTATGGGGGCTCCGACTCGCCGGCTTTGTAGTCAAGTGCGCCGCTCGCCCTCTTGCCATTTTGCGGGATTGTGATGTTCGATGTGTGCAAAGTTTTTTGGGTTTTATGCTGATGATTGGATGTTAGGGAGGGATGGCTGATGTCGTTTGTTCGATGAGGTCTTTCCTTTGTTGTCCTGAATGTTGCCAGCGCTTCGTGTTCAGGGTCAAGGGAAGATAATGGCTGTTGGAATCCCTTTTGACTTGACTTTCCTTATGATTCAGTTCCCCTCCGAGGGTCACTGGTGACTGTTTGCCTTGTCCATGTGCGTGGTCCAGAAAAAAACGTTTTCGCTAAATGACCTTTTCGCCCGTTGGAAAATGAAGCATTATTTTGTGACGTGCCAAACGACCATGTCGGAGTCCATTCCAGAATCTCATTATAGGTTTGCATGGATAAGCATGGGTCGCTCCTGGTTCCTGTCTCTAGGGATAGGTGAGGAGATACCGATTCAGCACAAACTCAGGTCTTAGGGGGGGCTTGAACATTTTTATCCAGGACTACCTTGATTCCAGTCTCATCCCTGGATGTTTTCTTTATGCACGGCAGGGTAGGGGAGACAGGTTGGTTTTCACACTTTTTTTTTTTTTTATTACTATTGTGGGTATTTCTCAGCACTAGTATATCTTACAAGACTCTTTTCAATATTAGGATAAATACCACATGTCTTGGGTTGAAATGGGGACCCACGTTTGGATGAGGTGTCCCTCTTCGAAGAGACATGCATCTGAATCAACAGCATGAATGCAACATGTCCAAATAACAGGAAATTCAAATACCAATGTTTGTGGAAAGCTCCGTTTTGGGTGTCTTCGTTCGGCGTCGTTATTATTTTTGGTTACATCGTCCCCTACTTTTGCACGACACATATGCAGCATGTGAGTCCAACACGGGCCTTTAGTCAGAGCAAGCCGGTCAGATCCTGTTGCAGACATTAATATGAATGAGAGCAGGTGATAAAGTGTCGGTCTCTGGGATGTGTTGCTGACACATCCCCCTCACACCCCAGATGTACTGGAGCTAGGGAGGCTGTCACTCAATCTGGACACATCTGAGCAGCTAGAAGGGTCGCCGTCACAACACCGCCCAACTCTAACCAAGTGAGAGAGATGCGAAACGGAGGCAAATATGAATTCTTCAGCCTCCTTATGTGACGATGAAACTACAACGCTGTTTTCAGATTTATTTCAATGTATGACCATTTATTTCAATGTATGACCATTTATTTCAATATATGACCATTTATTTCAATATATGACCATTTATTTCAATGTATGACAACGCGGGTGTGTTTCAAATATTTCTGATTTCTGTGTATGTGTGTATGTGTGAGAGAGGTGAGAGCACAGGGAGTCCTCTTTTGATAACTTACAAAGTCAACGAGGTATGGGTGTAAGCGATTCCACGCCCACTGATGCTATCAAAAACATGTATTTTTTTTCATTAACCCACATACTTTCACCTTAGCTTCCTGAAACATGTAATTATGGGAGGCATCAAAAGTAGGAAATGATCTGTTTATTGAATACACCATTGAGAATCATCTGCAATCTCTGTAATTAACATAAGAGTCAACCTTATTTACTTCACAGCGTCAAACCGTGCTTAGTCAACTGACATTATGTGATGTGACTATGTACTGTCGGTGCTTCTAAAAGGTGTTGTGTAAAGGGACGTGCACTTGTTTTGAAAAGCCGACAGCGGTTTTAAAAATGTCATGGTAATGACACCACACATGTTTGCAAAAGAACCGCATCGCTTTGCAAATGGAGTTGCACTGTTTATATTGGATGGTGAAGCCTCACACTCACAATATGTAAATGAGTTGCCTGCAACACAGAGAAAAAAATTAAGTAGAAGTAGATGATAGTTTGCATACCCAAAGGGGAATACTTTTCTTATTAAAAATGCTTGGGAATTTTAGCATATTGAAGAATTACATGTTTATCTTCCTTTATAAAGGCTTTGCTTGAGAATATCTTTGAACATCCAGGCGGTGGGAAAAGAAAGCCAGGCAAAACAAGGTTTGTAGCAATGTGCGTTTATTGTTTCCCAATTTAGATTAAAAAAAAAGAGAGGGGAGGATTTTTGGCGATTTACACACCTCCGTAAAATGGCAGAAATCTCTCTGCTGTTATATCAGGCTGGAACACCTTGGCAGATAGGGGCTCAGAGGTAGCACAGACCCAAATGAAATTTTCTGTGCTTAAAATGGGAAAAGGGGGTGGGGGGGGGGGTATTTTCCAATCACCGCTCCGCCGACTTCTCATTGTTCTGGGGAGCTGTTCTCCATTCTGCACGATTAACAGTATTATCTGTACCTGCCCGAGTCAGCCTGGCAGTCCCTGGGCCATTGTGTTCCCGTCAGGGGTGACTGCCTTGGGCCCGGCGTGTCACGCACGCTCCCCCCTTCACCCATCAGTGGGGACAGGCTTGGCTGGGTCCAGGTGGGACGTGCTGGCATTTGGGCTTTCGTCCGCAGCAGGAGGGAGTGGAAGGGACCGGGCCTCCACAACCTCCACAGCAGGCCGGTGCCACAGAGCAGGTTCTCTCTCCCCAGCCGTGGCAGCCCCAGACCAGGGGCGAGGCAGGGTGATGGGGGGGGGGGGGGGTCCCCAGGGGCCACCTTTGCGTGCCCTGAGCACGGAGTCTCCATCTGGCCACTCTGCAGTGGAGAATGGCAGCGACATGGCATTCGCTCAAAAAATAAGTGTCTCTCTCTCTCGATTTTCTACTTTTGACTGTTTCTCTTTTTCGTTCTCTCTCACGCTCTCTCTCTGTCACACTCACAATGCAAGACACGCTCACCATTACACCATCATCATGTGCACCTTTAAACATGTTTGACAGTGTACTCTATCATAAAACCATAATACATGCCACCCCTTAATGCTGTGGCCATGTATGAAAACAGCTGATAAAGGCAATATGATGGTGGTACCATTTCACAAATAATCCCCTTCAAGCCTACATATTTGAATCATAGGTTTCAGGACACAGTTTGTTTGGGTTTTCCCCAATCCCCACAGAAGTAAATGGCAGATTAGCATACCTGAGGTCCTATTTGATTAAAGATATTTCTCTCTCTCTCTCTCTCTCTCACACTCTCTCACACTCTCTCACACTCTCTCACACTCTCTCACACTCTTCTCCCCTCTCTCCGTCCATCCTCAATGCACCGGTGACCCAGGCCACCTCTGCCCCCAATGGAGGCTCCTTTGATGAAATCAAGAATTCATTGCCCAGGTGGCCAGCCCCTTCTATTCCTTTGGTCCTTTCTCTCCCTCTTCTGCCCCCTCACCCTTCTCCCCTATACTGAATAATTGACTCAGCTGCAGCCTTTGTGATATAATAACCCGTTTACTCCACAGAATGACATTTCACAGGCTCTGCGCCGGCATAAAGCTAATTGTTCTAGAGAGAGGGAGCAGTGTGTGTGCCGGCTAATGATAAGAGGAAGAGCGGGCGGCTGTGTCTGTGCTGCAGGCCTGCGGATAGGGTGGAAGTGACATTTATCTCCTGCACCGAGCCCCAGCCACAGTTAGGTCCTGTATCCAGCCTCACACACACACACACACACACACACACACACACACACACACACACACACACACACACTGTGCTACACTGTTACTGTAGTTTTATTACTTTTCAATAACCAACCATGTGTGTGTTTGTGTGTGTGTGTCTGGAGCTCAGTAGGCTGCCCTGCAGAGAACAGATAGGATGTTTAATTTCAGGGCGAAATTCCCATTTTCTCCTCTCTCTGTTCCTCACAATGAGAAAAAAAATAGGGAAAATGAGATATGGACAGATGAGGAGGAGGCAGTGGGGGTAGGGGGTGGGGGGCGGGGGTATTTTTTTTGTTTGATAAGTTTTGAGCTCTGTGTTGGTTACTTGTGTGTGTTGCTGTCTAGGCAACTTCTCAGTTTCTTTGTTTAAAGGACAATGTGGAAACATGTCGGATAAGATAGTCAGTCTAAAAAATATATATTCTCTTCTAAATAAGCAATAGCATGAATGAGATTTTGGGGTTTTCTAGTGCAGAATCCACAAGATGATCCACTTAAAAATATTGATATTCAATATGTACTAATAAGATATACAATATACAATTATCATCAATTGTAGAAATGAAGCACAGCCTTCAGAAAAGCATAGACTTTTGACTGAGTATTGATTTAAACGTATCTCTGTTTGAATGACATTCCTAGATATTGATGTGGCCGGAGCCATACACACACTGAAGAAAAAATATACAAACAACATGTAAAGTGTTGGTCCCATGTTTCACGAGCTGAAATAAAAGATCACAGAAATGTTCCATACGCACAAAAAGCTTATCTGGGGAGGAGGAGTTGGCTTTGGGGATGACCAGTGAAATGTACCTGCTGGAGGGCGCGCTACAGGTGGGTGCTGCTATGGTGACCAGTGAGCTGAGATAAGGTGGGGCTTTACCTAGCAGAGACTTATAGGTGACCTGGAGCCAGTGGGTTTTGCGACGGGTATGAAGCGAGGGCCAGCCAACGAGAGCATACAGGCCGCAGTGCTGAGTAGTATATGGAGGCTTTGGTGACAAAACGGATGGCACTGTGATAGACTGCATCCAGTTTGCTGAGTAGAGTGTTGGAGGCTATTTTGTAAATGACATCGCCAAAGTCATGGATCGGTAGGATAGTCAGTTTTACGAGGGCATGTTTGGCAGCATGAGTGAAGGAGGCTTTGTTGCAAAATAGGAAGCCGATTCTTGATTTAATTTTGGATTGGAGATGCTTAATGTGAGTCTGGAAGGAGAGTTTACAGTCTATCCAGACTCCTAGGTATTTGTAGTTGTCCACATATTCAGAACCGTCCAGAGTAGTGATGCTAGACGGGCGGGCGGGTGCGGGCAGCGATCATTTGAAGAGCATGCATTTAATTTTACTTGCATTTAAGAGCAGACCATTGAAGACAGCCTGATCAACTCTATGCGAAGGAGATGTTTTAAGTTGCATGAGGTAAATGGTGATCACACCAGATACTGACTGGTTTTCTGATCCACACCCCTACTTTTTTTTTTTTTGCATATCTGTATAACCAGTCATGTGAAATCCATAGATTAGGCGCAGAATTTCCCAGATTCAGTTCTGGGGACCCGAAGGGGTGCACCTTTTGGTTTTTGCCCTAACACAACACAGCTGATTCAAATGATCAAAGCTTGAGGATTAGTTGATTCTTTGAATCAGCTGTGTAGTGCTAGGGCAAAAACCAAAACATGAACCAAATGTGTTCCCGAGGACAGAGTTTGGGAAACCCTGGATTAGGGCCTAATTAACTGATTTAAATTGACTGATTTCCTTATATGAACCATAACTCAGTAAAATCTTTGAGCATGTTGCATGTAGATTTTTGTTCAGTGTACATATTGTATGAGTACATGTATTTCTTTTTGGGGTGGGGCTGGGTTTACATCTAAATATTGCTCCCAGCGTTGATCAAAGCTCAGAACACTTGATCTGACAGAGTTCTAATCGCGCCTGGCTCTTTGCGAATGAGCGGAATCATGAACAGTGGTTTGTTTGTTATGTTCGCCTCCGAGTCCTCTCAAGTAGGCAACTGCTGACAGTGTGTTTGCAAGACTCCGGACAAAAGGCCATTTTGAAACCGTCCCGAGACTACAGACATCCCCCCCAAACAAACAAAAAACAACTCTCTGCGAATGAGTGCACAACTGGTAAATAGTCGCTTATAGATATGTGCAGTAACGTTGAAGGGCTCTGGCTATTAGCCAGCTAGAAGGATGAAGTAAGAAGCTAATGTTAAAACAGAGCCTACCTCAGCAGGAGCAAAAAAAAAAATATGCTACTAAATTCTCATAATAATGCTTTTCAGAGAGTAGGCTACTGAGACGGACAGTGATGTGGTGCTCAGTGGTGAGGTTAAAGCTGGTTACAATGCATGCAGGAGGAAGCAGAGTGGATACATAGAGAGAGAGAGCGAGGAAGCAAGCGGAGAGAGAGGTTCGTACTGTGGTTCCCACACTTAGGGTCGGGGCCCCATGTGGGGTCCCCTGAGAAAATATGCACTAATCTTATCAAACAAGTTAGGAAGTAAATCAAATGAAGACACGTTTCAGTATGAACATCTCCACATGGCCCGTCTTCCCTATAGGCCTACATCACCATGCAAACAATACAGTTCAAAAAATGGCGTACGTATTTGTTTCTGTCGGCGGTTGTTCGCTCCTCTTATCTTGATCGCCCACTGGAGTTTATAGTTTACCCATTACGAGCTTCTTTTTTTTTACTACTACGTTACTGATATTAATACAGAACCACAAGTAATATTCTAGTAATTAATGTGAATGGGATGATACGATCATCTGTGTGCTACATTGATGTCTGTTTGTGCGGAGCTTGATTAGTAATGCCTAACATGCTGACCAGACATGACGCGTGCGCGAGCGTCGCAAAATAAGTGTAGAAATCCATGTTATTCAATTATTGCGCCAACGAGCGTCTGCGATGCCAAGGGCAAAAAGAAAAATAGAACTCCTTTCTATTTCTGACGCAGATCGCGCTGCAAGTCCTGCCTCTCCCATCTCCTCATTGGTTTATAGAAGCAGGTACCCACGTGCCATCTTCTCATTGGTTATACCCACGTGGGTGATTGAAAGACAAACTGTTTTGCCGGTAGTCGTGGTAATACTATGAAAGTTTAGATGCCGATCATCGTATAAGTTCAAAGATGAAAAAGTCTGGAAGGAGGAGAGATGACTAGAAACGATTCGGTTGGCCGTTTTATGTGTGGATTAATTGTAGAGGACCTTGTGCATTTCAGGTAAAATAACAACTCAATGTTTATATCCCAGGACAAATTAGCTAGCAACAGCAAGCTAGCTAAATAGGACAAATTAGCTAGCAAGTGCAAGCTAGCTAGCTAAATTGCCATACATGTTTAATGCTTTTCGACCTGTCCCCAAATTAATGTTATTGGTTCAGAGTTTGCTTTGATATTTTAACCTGCGTGTCGTGATCGCGTTTAGTGTAGGGTTACAAAATAAATGTATGCACGATGGCGCACGCGCGCAGCCGGTTTCGGTCCCGTGTTAGAGAACGTATGTGAACGCAAATGTCATTTCAGAAATTAGATATCTATATAAAGAGTTGAGGATTTTATTTTATTTCTCATTACAACCGACTGTCGCTGATACACTGACTGTACAACACATTAAGAACACCTGCTCTTACCATGACATATAGACTGAGCAGGTGAATCGGGGTGAAAGCTATGATCTCTTATTGATGTAATTTGTTAAATCCACTTAAAAATCAGTGTAGATGAAGGGGATGAGTTAGGTTAAAGACGGATTTTTAAGCCTCGAGAATTGAGACATGGATTGTGTATGTGTGGAAGGAAACTGTTGAACCAGAACATTCATTGCATACTGCCTGTCTGGACATCTCAGTACAAGGTTAAGGTCTTTGAAGTCTCCCATCTTGTGATTGAATTACATTCTTTATATAGATCCAGATAACTCACTTAAGCAGGAGAAACTTTCTGCATGACATGTTTTCTATTGATCGCAGGTTTGTATAATTCTAATGGTTCTGTCGAGTGTTTCAATCGAGAGAGGCTAGAGACGGGCAAAGGGAGGGAGGAGGGAAGGAGAAATAGAGGGAGGCAGAGAAAGAGCGAGGCAGCCTCAAAACAAGATCATGCATTGCTGATGGCTATGTCTTTCTTGTCGTCTCTGAAACACACTTAGACATTTAGAGAACGAGTAAAGGAATCTGTGAGCCGTCTTGAATAGCTCGTGAGAAAATGACTTTAGTCTGGTGTCAATATTGCAGTTGATTTGAAACCCCAGTAAAAGGGTCGATTTGATTGAATACCATTTCAACTATATCCCCTGCCATTGGTAATGACATCAGAGGGAGAGAGCATGTCACTTCACCTTAGTCCTCTCAGATGTCAAAGTAGACATTAACAGACCAAGTCATGTGACCTCTATAGACACCATGAGAGGAGGTCTCGACATTACCATATACGAAGGGACCATGAGTGTAATTTTAATGCATTTTGGTCTTAAAAATAACATAAATAGTTACAGTAACAGTATCTCAAAATACATGATCAATATCAACAAATGTTTAAATATTGTACATAAGGTCTATTAAATCAAATGTTGAAGATTTATGACAATAATCTATGGTTTAATCAGCAGATGTACAGTATGTTGTCTGCAGCACCTTGCTCCTCCCAAGAGGCCCCGCAATCAAGAACCGACCAAGCAAGACCCTGCTTACTGTAGCCCCAGCTGGACTGTGTAGCAACAGACTTCAGAGCCTATTGCAATTTTAGCACCAATGAGTCTTTGGTATGATAAACAGTAGTAGAGTACTGACGAAAGCCTGCAAATGAGGGATTTACTGAGACCACAACCTTGCAACCTGAAACCCTGCTACCTACAAAAACACTTAAGAGAACAAATTAGTATAGGTAGAAAAAAAGTTCCATCTTTACCACGTTGAATAATTATGCCATCAGAAAAGAGCAGGCGTGAGGATAACCTCGGCGGTAAACCTCTGTGGAATTCTTATGACACTGCGCCTTGTATCTGTTTCTCATCCTAAATTGGTGTTTGAAGTGAGAACCGCACCTGCACATGAGCCCAGCAACAGCTGTGTACGGGGCGGTGGTTGCTCTGCAGTGTGGTGTGTCGCCACACACACACACACACACACACACACACACACACACACACACACACACACACACACAACCTTCCTTGAACAGGAAGGTTGGAATGCTAAACTGAAAGACACACCCACTGCACTTCTGAAGCCCAGCATCCACCTAGACAGGGAGAGATACAAAATCATGGGCATTAATATGGAGTTGTTCCCCCCTTTGCTGCTATAATAGCCTCCACTCTTCTGGGAAGGCTTTCCACCAGATGTTGGAACATTGCTGCGGGGACTTGCTTCCATTTAGCCACAAGAGCATTAGTGAGGTCAGGCACTGATGTTGGGCGATTAGGCCTGGCTCACAGTCTGCGTTCCAATTCATCCCAAAAGTGTTCGATGGGGTTGAGATCAGGGCTCTGTGAAGGCCAGTCAAGTTCTTCTACACCTATCTTGACAAACCATTTCTGTATGGACCTCGCTTTGTGCATGGGGGCATTGTCATGCTGAAACAGGAAAGGGCCTTCCCCAAACTGTTGCCACAAAGTTGGAAGCACAGAATCGGCTAGAATGTAATTGTATGCTGTAGTGTTAAGACTTCTCTTCCCTGGACCTCAGGGGCCTAGTCTGAACCATCAAAAACAGCCCCACATCATTATTCCTCCTCCACCAAACTTTACAGTTAGCACTATGCATTCTGGCAGGTAGCGTTCTCCTGGCATCTGCCAAACCTAGATTAGTCCGTCTTACTGCCAGACGGTGAAGCATTATTCATCACTCCAGAGAACGTGTTTCCACTGCTCCAGAGTCCAATGGCGGCAAGCTTTACACCACTCCAGCAGACACTTGGCATTGTGCGTGGTGATCTTAGGCTTGTGTGCGGCTGCTCGGCCATGGAAACCCTTTTCCTGATGCTCCCGGCGAACAGTTATTGTGCTGACATTGCTTCCAGAGGCAGTTTAGAACTCAGTAGTGAGTGTTGCAACCGAGGACAGGCAATTTTTAAGTGCAACGCGCCTCAGTACTCAGCGGTTCCGTTCTTTGAGTTTGTGTGGCCTACCACTTCGCGGCTGAGCCGTTGTTGCTCCTAGACGTTTCCACTTCACAATAACAACACTTACAGTTGACCGGGGCAGCTCTAGCAGGGCAGACATTTTATGAACTGACTTGTTGGAAAGGTGGCATCCTATGACGTTGCCACATTGAAAGTCACTGAGCTCTTCAGTAATGCCATTATACTGCCAATGTTTGACTATGGAGATTAAACAGGCCTTGTTTCCGGCCTTGCCCTGAAAACTACACGTCACATCACTATGATCAGGTCTCAAAATCAAACCCCTGGTCACTCACTTCACCATCAAGTGATACGGATTATTACACCACCTGTAAAACAAACTTCCTCTATGATTTTACGTGGGAGAGAACAGGAACAAGGGTTCTTGTACAAACACCACAGTCCACCTCGATCTGAAATGGCCTCTTTGTTTCCCACTCTGAAGTGGAGTGTTTCAGAGATGTATCAAGTCAAATGCCACCAAGCAGATGACTTGCATGTTATTACCATAATTTACCCTGCTGCAGGCTGTTGTGTTGTACCATGGCCATGTATGCCTATGCTATTCTGTGAAACCTACAGTACTGACAGGCTTAAGAGCTCTCAGGCAGTTATGCACAGTAAAGTTTGTAGCAAGTCGTCAGCAAGGTTAGAGATTCGCACTAGCTCCACTTCTCTGGTGACAGCGGAGTTGATTTGAGTGGCGTGGCGTGCTGTGTGTGTGTCATTCTGTCCTCCTCCCATCATCCTCCCCGGCTGACAAGGCTTTCATGGGGCTGTAGAAAATCTGCTCGGCAGATGGGAGCTTCGCTTTTTACAGCTCACTTGAGGGACGCCCATGCGGGCGACGCAATCTGTGACCCACAATGCAGCACCCGTGGATCCAACGGAGAATCGATGCAGAGCCACGGCCCAGATTTCCTCAACAATCCCCTCTGTATCTCTAACCTGCCCGGCCCCGAAGAAGCGTCGCACTTTAGTTATCTACTGGAAATAACGTAGGACCTTTCGAGCACACACATGCATAAACACAAAAACACACACACACAGAGCCTCCTTCTGTCTCTCAAAAGTCGACACTTATAGGGAGCGAGGGGAGGGACAATTGGGATTTGCATATGTCGTAGAGAAAGAACTACAAGTCCCAGCAGGCTCGGCGGTGGAAATGAACCAGCTGTCCATGGTTTGTAGATCAGATCCTATCCTCTTGGTTACGAAATCTTAAAATAATGAGGACCAAAGTGGTAGGCATGCCGTGTGTCTCTCCTTTGTTGTTTTCCTACGACAGAAGTTATTTTTCTTCCGTTGCCTCCGAGCTGGGTTCGGTTTGTGCCAATGTTTGCTGTGCTACATTTGCTCTCTCTCTCACACACACACACACACACACACACACACACACACACACACACACACACACACACACACACACACACACACACACACACACACACACACACACACACACACACACACACACACACAGAATAGTTGTGCCCTGCCCCTCTAAAGCTGTCATCCAACTCCCGCCATTTGTTTAATTTAGACTTGAGCGTGGTCCATAAATTGTCCTCACCAACTGGCTTTATCAAACATGCAAAGATCAGAGCGATCAGACACATATTGGGGTTTCAGGAACTTTTTTCCCATCCAAGTTTTGGTTGTGTGCTGACCCTATGGTTTGTTGGATTCCTTGATGTATCTTGTAGTGTACTCAATGTACTCCCAACAGGTAGGAAGTAGTTGAACTTCAATTTGATTATTGTTCCCACTCAACACTCAACACCACACTGGTACTTCTGAAATGTCATTAGAAAGAACATTCCATGCCAAATAGAGACTATTTTCAAAATACTACTACAAAAACACAGTGGGTATAGGAACACGTGTGCCTCACTTTCAGTGGGTTTAAACTAAAGGCCTGCTTGCTTTGTGTGTTTTGGTGAGAAGCATCTGTCTCCACAATTAAGAATAGCTCTCCTTGCAAAGACAAACATCTGTCAGGACTAAAAAAAATAAACACAAACAATGGCATAAAAGCTTAATTAAACAGATAAGGATTGAGGTTGTTATGGCAGCGGAGTCGAGTGGCAGGCAATGGGGATGGGAGGGGCCTCTAAATACACCAATACAGTGTGTGGGTTTGTGTATGATGTTGGGCTCAATATGTTTTATAGGCCCATGCTGAGGTGACTGTACACGTCTGTATACATCCAGCTGGCTGGTCATCTGTGAGGATGAAAACAGGTTATATTAGTGCATATGGGAAGTAATGTATTCTGCACCAATGATGGTGTCAATAGACTATAGGTCATTTTCACAGCCATATCTTTACCATATTCCTGGACTACATTGAACCTCTGAAAAATGAATGTTTGATTTTTGGTTTAGTTGTAATCTAAATGTGTTATCACTGAGCTTGCAACCATTTTGAACAATAACAACGGTCAAATGGGATTACAATGTCCGATATTTTGTATTTATTACAATTTAATGTGTTATCACTGTGCTTCATCTAATAGCACAACCAAATGACCTTGATTACAGTTGAGATTAGTGATCAATGCTATTTGAGAATCTGCCCAGATTACTATAGCAATGGTGAAGATCTCCACAGACCTGCGACCTTTGCATGCCATCTTGAACATGCACGCTTTCTATCATTACATAAGAAGACATTTATAGTTACAGTCACCTCACAATGTAGTCATGGATGTGTTACTCATTTTAAGGTTGAATAAATACTGCTACATTAGTTTGATAGCCTTAACTTTAGGCTATTTTGTTTCATCTGATCGACTGGTTTAATTCTATTCTTTAACTTTTATTTTTGGTTAAGACGTGAATCCAACATATAATTGAACTTGTCGACAGGTTAATAGGCTATTTGCTGTATTTCAAAAGTGATATCCCACTGGGCACACACTGATAGAATCAACATTGTGCCCAGTGGGATTGAATGGTGTTTGGTTGTCAACACAACCAAATATCAACATTTGAAGGACGTGTAACCTTTGTGCCACCATCTCGCTTTAATTCCAGTTTTTCTACAAATGAATGGTTGATCTCAACCAAAATACTAGTTCAAGAATAGAACTAAATGAAATCAAACTTTAAACGCACTTTAAATAAAGTTTGATTTGATTTAGTCCTACTCCTTCACTTAGATTTTTGGTTGAGATGGTGATGTGAATCCAACATATTTAATGATTAACTTGACGATTACCTTTGAAAAATCAACCAGAGCTTGAAGCCCTAGGCCTTTATGTATGGTCTAGTTTCAGTTGAACCCTGGGTTGAATTTGAACAATATCTGTTGATGACTTTGCAAATGCTATACAGGCCTGAATACTCTCAGTGATGATACATGACTTCGAAAGTGTGGATACATTTCATTTGCTCTGTTAAACCTACCCTTTGGAATGACTTTGATAGCAACTGTAAATATATTTAGTTATTAAGAGATCTCTCAATAAATCTTCCTCACCACAGTAGACCATGACAAAGCTAAGCAGGGCTGGGCTTGGTTTAAAAACCTTGACGGGAGACCAAATTAAGAGCTGTAGATGGATCCAATCTCCAGTAGAAAGTGTTGCATATCCCATTGTTGTTTTTTTGATAGTTGATATATCGTTGAAGATCTGACGTTGTTTAAAAAAGGTACAAATTGTAAAAAAATAAAATAAAAAAATAGTCAAGGTCTGTCTATGTTGAAAATAGGTTACAATGAGGACATAACCCTGTGGTTGATTTAACCAGTTTATGCCCAATGGGTATTTATTCACAACGTCACAGCACCCTCTTCAGATTGTTTCTCTTTTTTCTCTCTGCATTGTTGGGAAGTGCCTGTAAGTAAACATTTCACAGTTAGTGAAACCTGTTGTTTACGACGCAGGTGACAAATAACATTTGATTTGACTTCACATTTGTTATGGCATTAGAGCTGGATAGAATGTTTTCAGATTGTTATTGTACTAGTAGCATTGTGTGGGTAAAATCAATGGGGAAGCCAAGACAGTGGGGGGGGAAGTAGCCATTTTACAACCTATGTATTGAGATAATTGCGTTGTTTGCTCTATAACCTGTTAGTTCATATGCCTTGCCACTGTGATATATAGGCCTAAACGGCAGAATAAATTCAACCACACCTTTGTTTCATCACGAAACCGGAGAGCAGCATCTGCAAGTTAATGTTTCTGACATTTTCGGAACACTAAACAACTATTGATTTAGAAGCACGAAGAGTTACCGCGAAGTCTCTAATAAAACAGGAGCCGCCTCCACTATTGCTCACCATTTCAATATCATCAAAACACCTCTGCCTAGTCCAATTCATTGTCAACTAAAAATACCCAAAAACTATTTAGTCCAATCAACAGAAGCTAATATGATGTGGTTGTACATAGTACTGATTTCTCTGTGTGTATGTGTGTGTGTGTGTGTAAGTAGAAAAAAACATGTTGAATCACCCTACTCGTAGAGAAACGCCAATGCCATCCTCCTCTCTTTCATGTTGGTCAAACACTCTATGGGAATACGCCTTTCATATATGTTGGCCTAGGCTACCTGGCTAAAATGCTTGCTCGCTAGCCTAACTTCCTTTCATGGGCAATGATGTACCAGGCCAGCTAGTTAACATTAGCTTACGACATCTGGCTACACATTGAAATTCCACCCTCTCAGGCCAGGGGCATTGGCCTGTGCGTTGAAGTAAAACCACAAGTCCGAATCACCATCCATGACTAATTTAGAAAAGGGACAATTTTAGCTAGCTAGCTAGCCACCGGAGGATAGCGACACACAATTGAAGATTATTTCTGTATGATGTTTTGCTTCTGATGTGATTAGTGTGAAGAAAATTGACACTTTTTTGGGGGGTGCGACAGGACACAGTTGAGCTCACTCAGTTTAGCTCAATGCTGATTGGCTATTATTGTATAAAAAAAATATTATCAAGGGAGGCCAAATGCTCGCTGGCTTCCCTGGCATTCAATGCTATGGGCGGCAACAATGTCATACTCTTTCTGACCAGACAGCATCAGATTGATGGGCTACACATACTGAGACAGAGGGGCGCTGTTTCGCTTACTCGGATGCTTTCTCTGGTGAGATACAGTGCATACAGAAAGTATTCAGACCCCTTGTTACGTTACACCGTTATTGTTAAAATTGTATAATATATATTGATTTTTCAATCAATCTACACACAATATCCCATAATGACAAAGCAAAAACATATATATTTTTTTTAATGAAATGAAAAATACCTTATTTACATAAGCATTCAAACCCTTTTCTATCAGACTCAAAATTGAGCTCAGGTACATCCTGATTCCATTGATCATCCTTGAGATGTTTCTACAACTTGATTGGAGTCCACCTGTGGTAAATTCAACTGATTGGACATGATGTGGAAAGGCACACACGTCTATATAAGGTCCCACATTTGACAGAGCATGTCAAAGCAAAAACCAAGCGAGGAGGTCGAAGGTGTTGTCCGTAGATCTCAGAGACAGGATTGCGTCGAGGCACAGATCTGGGGGAAGGCTACCAAAACATTTCTGCAACATTGAAAGTACCAAAGAACACAGTGGCCTCCATCATTCTTTAATAGAAAAATGGGAGAAACTCCCCAAATACAGGTGTGTCAAGCTTGTAGTGTCATACCCAAGAAGACTCGAGGCTGCAATCACTGCCAAAGGTGCTTCAACAAAGTACTGAGTAAAGTGTTTGAATACTTATGTAAATGTGATCGTTTTGTATTTTTAATACATTTACAAAAATTTCTAAAAACCTGTTTTTGCTTTTCCATTGTGGGGTATTGTGTGTAGATTGATGTAGGGAAAAAAAACGATTTACTCAATTTTAGAATAAGACTAGTGTAACAAAATGTGAAAAAAGTCAAGGGGTCTGAATACTTTCCGAATGCACTGTACATTTAGCCTCTTGTGAACTGAAGGACAATTATGAAACACAAATGATGAAACAACTATGAAACACATATCTATGTTTTTTTCTTGCATTTTTTTGGGGGGGGAAGCCTGGCATCTCTTGGCATACGTGAATACACATCACTATACAGGAATTAACTTGGACCAAGTTATGACTTTGGCAAGTTCAAGGTTGATATTAGCATCAAATGATGCTTTTATTTTCCTGACATTCCATTTCACACATTCTATTTTCATACAACTGTGAGATGTACTGTATGATAATCATCAAAAATCAAACTTCTCCCATCTTTCCATATTATGAGGAACACAAAATGAGCAAACTGCAAAATGTGGTTTGAATGTGCTGCAGGTGGGGGGAAAAAAACATGGAAAAAGCTGACACGTTAATACAGGATCCAAAAGGAGAGCGCAACCTGGCAGTCACTCAAATTCTGCACCTGCACCTATCCAAAACAAGCTCTCCTGTGTGATTCTCTGGCTCCATTTCCCATTTCCATTCGCTTCCGTGTTCGGAGGCTAGGGAAATTGTCATATTTTTTGTGTGTTTTTTTGGGGGCGTTGCACTCCATGTGTGTTAATTGTGCCCTCCCTTATGAAGAGGACATGTTCGAGAGCAGTCGTGCCAGGTTCTATCGATGACACAGCATGGAGCTACAGACACCTGGTCTGCCTGAAGGGCAAGCGGAAGACTTCCTCCCTCTCCTCTCCTCTCTTGCTCTCTATTCTCTCTCTTTCTCACTCCTGATCTCTTTCACTCTTTTCGCTTGGAGAAAACAGCTGCTGTTCAGCCGCTCACACACAGCTATACCACCATACCAGCCTAACCCATCCCATCAATCACCACACCGCTGTGTAGAATGGGTGTGTGTGAGAGAGAGTATGTGTACCCCACGCTTTGTGTCAGATCAAATAAAACTTGGGTGAAAAGTCAATGCATTAACTAATATACAGATAACTATTCCAGTACATTCAATTATTTTTGTGATTGAAGTTGAAAAGCCATGAGCAGATAGGTACAGTGGTGAGTATTCATGGATGCCAAGGGAATCCAGGCTACCCCCAAAAATTGACCAAGAAAAAAAAACATACTAAATTTGTCATCTCTCTGTGTTTCATACATTCAGCCTTTTGCGAACTCAAGGAAATGTATCTCTTGTATATTGCCTCATTATTGTTATGTTATTGTGTTACTATTTTCCTTTAGTTTATTGAGCACATTTTTATTACTTTTTGAAACTCTTCATTGCTGGCTATGGGCTCTTAAGTAAGCATTTCACAGTAAGGTTTACACCTGTTGTATTCGGTGCACGTGACAAATCAAATGTGATTTCATTTGATTGATTTGATCTCACCGGAGAAATTATCCAAGAGAACTAAACAGCGCCCCTCTGTCTCAGAATGTGCGGTGTATCTATCTGATGCTATCTGGTCAAAAAGCACATGGCATTGTTTTTGCCCGTAGCATTGAATGCAAGGGAAGCCAGCCAGCTTTGGCCTTCCTTTAATTAAAAAATAAATAAATAAAACAGTAGCCAATAAGCATTGAGCTAAACTGAGTGAGCTCAGCTGTGAATGGTCCTGGGTGCACTGAAAAAAAAAAAAATCTCAAGGGAAGCCAGTTTGAATTTGGCTTAAGACCAATCACATCAGAAGCTAAACGTCATTGACATACTTTTTAAAATTGTTGCTTCTCGTTGTGTCATTGTCCTCTGGTGGCTAGCTATCTAGCTAAAATCAGGCCTTTCCTAGATTAGCCATGGATGGAGATGGAGATAGAGATTTGGACTTCTGGTTTTACATAATTTTCCATACTGGCCAGTGATTATAATGGGGATTCGGAGTCAACCTTAAATTCATTCATTGTTCCCCTGGCCTGAGAGGATGGAAGTTCAACATGTAGCTAGATGTAGTAGGCTAATGTTAACTAGCTGGCCTGGCGCATCATTGCCCATGAAAAGAAGTTAGGCTAGCGAGCAAGCATTTTACCAGGTAGCCTAGGACAACAAAAACTGTACTGTATGACAGAGTCCTAGGCCATTTAGGTAACGTGAAAAAAGAGGAGGATGGCATTGGTGTTTCTCTACAAGCGGTATGATTCAACATGTTTTTTTCTACTTGCGCGCACACACACACACACACATACACATCAGTACCATGGACAGCCACATCACACTTAGTTTACGTTGATTGGACTAAATACATTTTTGGTATCATTTCGTTGTAACCGTATTAGACTAATCCTAGGTGATTTGGTGATGTTGACTGTTTTAAGATGAAATGGTGCTGGAAGAGTGGAGGGATGTGGTTCAAACGCAATAGTTGTTTAGTGGTCCGGAGATATTGGAAACATTTCCATGTTTGACCATGCTGTAGGTCATGCAACTGTTTGTTACATGCAATATGTTTTGTGGACTTCACCGGACGGATGTTGCTCTCCTGTTTTGTAATGAAACAAAAGGAGTGGTTGAATTTATTCTGCCACCGTCTACTTACTGTCTTACTGTCTCGGCCTTAGGCCTATACAGATATCACAGTATGAACTAACAGGTTATGGAGCAAACAAAGTAACTATCAAAACAAATACAGTATGGTAGATTGTAATATGGCTTATTTTTCTGGCCCTTGCTTCCCCAGTGATTTCAAATCTAATTTTACTGGTCACATACACATGATTAGCAGATGTTCTTGCAGGTGTAGCGAAATGCTTGTGCTCCTAGCTCCGACAGTGCAGTAATATCTAACAAGTAATATCCAACAAATTACACAACATATACCCAAAACACACAAATCTAAGTAGGAATGAATTAAGACTATATACTTATGGACGAGTGATGTCAGAGCGGAACGGACTAAGATACAGTAGAATAGTATAGAAAAACAGTATATACATATGATATGAGTAACGCAAGATATGTAAGCACTATAAAGTGAATGAGATACTGTAAAATAGTATAGGAAAGAGTACATACACATGAGAGGAGTAATGCCAGATATGTAAACATTAAGTGACTAAGATACCGTAGAATAGTATAGAATATAGTATAAACAGTTGAAGTCGGAAGTTTACATACACCTTAGCCAAATACATTTAAACTCAGTTTTCACATTTCCTGACATTTAACCCTAATGAAAATTCCCTGTTTTAGGTCAGTTAGGATCACCACTTTATTTTAAGAATGTGAAATGTCAGAATAATAGTAGAGAGAATGATTTATTTCACATTCCCAGTGGGTCATTCTGACCCATTCCCAGTGGGTCAGAAGTTTACATACACTCAATTAGTATTGCCTTACAATTGTTTAACTTGGGTCAAACGTTTTGGGAAGCCTTCCACAATACCCACAATAAATGATGAATATTGGCACATTCCTCCTGACAGAACTGGTGTAACTGAGTCAGGTTTGTAGGCCTCCTTGCTCGCACACGCTTTTCAGTTCTGCCCACACATTTTCTATAGGATTGAGGTCAGGGCTTTGTTATGGCCACTCCAATACCTTGACTTTGTTGTCCTTAAGCCATTTTGCCATAACTTTGGAAGTATGCTTGGGGTCATTGTTCATTTGGGCCAAGCTTTAACTTCCCGACTGATGTCTTGAGATGTTGCTTCAATATATCCACATGATATTCCCCCCTCATGAAGCCATCTATTTTGTGAAGTGCACCAGTCCCTCCTGCAGCAAAGCACCCCCACAACATGATGATGCCACCCCTGTGCTTCACGGTTGGGATGGTAATTCTTTGGCTTGCAAGCCTCCCCCTTTTTCCTCCAAACATAACGATGGTCATTATGGCCAAACAGTTATATTTTTGTTTCATCAGACCAGAGGACATTTCTCCAAAAAGTACGATCTTTGTCCCCATGTGCAGTTGCAAACCATAGTCTGACTTTTTTATGGCGGTTTTGGAGGAGTGGCTTGTTTCTTCCTAAGTGGTCGATATAAGACTCCTTTTTACTGTGGATATAGATACTTTTGTACCCGTTTCCTCCAGCCTCTTCACAGGGTCCTTTGCTGTTGTTCTGGGATTGATTTGCACTTTTCGCACCAAAGTACGTTCATCTCTAGGAGACAGAACGTGTCTCCTTCCTGACCGGTATGATGACTGCGTGATCCCATGGTGTTTATACTTGTGTACTATTGTTTGTACAGATGAACATGGTACCTTCAGGTGTTTGGAAATTGCTCCCAAGGATGAACCAGACTTGTGGAGGTCTGGAGACTTGTCTGAGTCCTTGAAATACATCCACAGGCACACCTCCAATTGACTCAAATTATGTCAATTAGCTTATCAGAAGCTTCTAAAGCCATTACATAATTTTCGGGAATTTTCCAAGCTGTTTAAAGGCACAGTCAACTTAGTGCATGTAAACGTCTAACCCACTGGAATTGTGATACAGTGAATTATAAGTGAAATAATCTCTGTAAACAATTGTTGGAAAAATTCCTTGTCATGCACAAAGTAGATGTCTTAACCGACTAACAAGAAATGTGTCGAGTGGTTGAAAAACAAGTTAATGACTCCAACCCAATTGTATGTAAACTTCTGACTTCAACTGTACATACGAGATGAGTAATGCAAGATATGTAAACATTATTAAAATGGGGTGGCAAGTATCCAATCCTTTGAGTATTGAGCCAGTAACCAAAAGGTTACTAGATCGAATCCCCGAGCTGACAAGGTAAAAATCTGTCATTCTGCCCCTGAACAAGGCAGTTAACCCACAGTTCCTAGTTTGTCATTGTAAATAAGAATTTGTTCTTAACTGACTTGTCCAGTTAAATAAAGGATAAAACAAATGTAAGTGACTAGTGTTCCATTCCTTAAAGTGGCCAGTGATGCCTAGTCTATGCCTATAGGCAGCAGCCTCTAATGTGCTAGTGATGGCTGTTTAACAGTCTGATGGCCTTGAGATAGAAGCTGTTTTTCAGTCTCTCGGTCCCTGCTTGGGTGCTTGATGTCCTCAATGTTCTTTTTGGCAGTAGGTGCTGTAGGTATCCTGTATGGTGGGTAGTTTGCCCCCTGTAATGCGTTGTGCAGACCGGACCACCCTCTGGAGAGCCTTGCGGTTGCGGGCGGTGCAGTTGCTATACCAGGCGGTGATACAGCCCGACAGGATGCTTTTAATTGTGCATCTGTAAAAATGTGTGACGGGTTCAGGTGACAGGCCAAATTTCTTTAGCCTCCTGAGGTTGAAGAGGCTCTGTTGTGCCTTCTTCACCACACTGTCTATGTGGGTGGTCCATTTCAGTTTGTCAGTGATTTGTACGCCACGGGAACTTGAAGCTTTCCATCTTCTCCACTTCGGTCCCGTCGATGTAGATAGACGGGTGCACCCTCTGCTGTTTCCCGAAGTCCACGATCATCTCCTTTGTTTTGTTGACGTTGAGTGAGTGGTTGTTTCCCAGGCACCACACTCCCAGAGCCCTCACCTCCACCCTGTATGCTGTCTCGTCATCGTTGGTATTGAAGTCTACTACTGCTGTGTCGTCTGCAAACTTGATGAGAGGTAGTGTAGAGGTAGTGGCGGAAGGACAGTGCATAGTCGTCATAACAGTCTCATCTGAACAGGTGTCAGGCAGGTGTGTCTCTTCCCATCATCCCAGATCACCAAATCTAGGATCAGCCATCCTTCCCCATATCCCAACCACAACCATTAGGTGAAAAAGACCCTAAACGGACCTAAGATCAGTGTCTCAAGGCAACTTCATCCAACCTCATCAGACAAACATTCAGACTCAAGTCAAAACGCAACAGCTTGTCTCCTACTTTCAACTCCTACCTATTTTCCTCCAAAGCACATGGCCTTTCTAGATCAACTCCCACCCATATGCGCACACGGAGGTTGAGCTCTGAGGAAAGTTGGACGTTACATATTCTGACATATTGAATAATGAAAAGTTGCTTGTGGAGTACTTGTGGGCAGAGCCAGTGACATACGGGCACAGGCACGTACACACACACACAACTTGGTCAGCACAGATGAGTTCTGGGAAAACAAGCAGCTGCAGGAGGAAGAATGGACCATAAGGCTGGACCGCTTGCCAAATTCCATCATCTATTATGGATTGCCTGAGAAGCACACTCCTCTGCGACCGGGGGCCATGTTTCTGAATCACATGCAATCTCAAATTTGCATACTTCACGCAGACACCAAACCTTTTTGGAACAAAATAATGCATTTTATTGTATTGCATTTCATATCGTGTTGTTTTATAAAGGAAGTGGACTATATTATGATGGATAAGTGGATTGCCAATCAAAAAGAAATGACAGGATATAAAACTGTGATGAAATTCTACCATTATAATCATAATGGATAATGAATCACAAATGTCAATTGGAGTGTATCATATTGAAAAAATAACAATCATAATGAAACCACGAATTCCCAACACAGATCACTTACAACACAATGCCAATTTCACATGAACGCCATTTCCGAGCCTAATATCAGGAGAAAGTTCATGGTAGACTTAGCGATAGGCGGAAAGTAAAAACGGCAGAGTGCGTCAATTACGGCGAGGCTCAACTTCTCCGTTTTGGTGACCTGGCTACAACGCTGTGAATAGCGTGACGCGAACCCGTGCCCGCGAGCAGATACTCTGTGTGTGCGCCTGTGTGATGGTGGTCTTTGTACTGGGTGTACCTTCACGATGGAAAAATAAGTCGAAAAGTAGGTCCCAGGTAAGAAAAACGCCAGAAGTGATACCTCTTATGTCCAGGATGAGGACACTCCAGCTATGATGCTGTAGATTCAAAGCATTCTTCTGAATAGGAGCAGAAAACAAACCCCAGTGTTTCTTGGGTTTGTAACATGTTTTCAGAGGAGAGCCTCTTTGGCAGGCACCATTACCACTCAGCAGTCAATTGCCTTGTAAATTACAGGGCCCGGGTAATAAAACCAGATTTGTACATCACCAGGAGTGGAGACTGTGTCTGTCTTGTAAATTTAATTAAACAGCAGGTGCAAAAATCAGGTCATATGGCTTTGATGTGCCCCATGTGAGAATGACAAGCAGACAAAGATTCTAATATGGGCAGCATTTACATATTTTTGCATGCGCACGCTTGTACGTGGGGAGCTGCTATCACCTTGTAGAGTATTCAATTGCACCCAAATTAAAAGATGATTCAAATTAGCTGTCACCTTCAATTTTAATAGATTGGCGCCAAAATAAACGGTTAAGCTCTTCAAAAACAACCCCTGCTCGTTTAATGTGGCGTAAACGCCCCTATTACCAACAGCTCGTGGAGACGGGAAGGTTTGCACTAATTGCGTCTTAGCAATGTGCCCGTCTACTGTACATGACAAAACCTACCTCTAAAATGCATTCAGAGTACTCCTTCAAAGTCCCGTAGACAACACTTGTCAGCTAATGCCTACAGTACAGTATAATCCCATTCTATATTTTCCAAGCTATTACAGTCAGCCCTTAATATAGACTTCCACTGGGGAAGGAAGTGATGCGCAGTGAAGCTAGAAATCATCCTCTTACGGACGCGCATGACCTGTGACACCATTCGCTCGACCATCTCCGCGCGGCAGAAGGCCGCCATCGATTGGAGTTGACTAGCGAAATGTGTCAACCACCTGACCTGATGGCAACACCTTCACTTGTTTTTGGAAGGAAGTGGTTGATAATTACCACCTAGGATGTAGCCATCTGTGCTGCTCTTTCACGGCCTGTTAAACTTGCTTTTCAAAAAGTTTACTGGCGACAGAGGGCACGCCGTCGAAAAAAAGAGTGTACACTCAAGCATTATTAAAGCCAGAGCTAAGGAGCTCGTAGAAACATGGAATTACTGTGGTGGCTATAATACAGTAGACTGCTCTGAGAAACGTGAAATTCCTCATAGGGAAATAGGAAGGCTGAAGAGAAAACATGTTATTTCTTAAAAAGGTGAATATTAATTTTGAGTAAAATGCTTACAAGTATAAGGATCTAATTTGCTTGAACAGAACAAAGTCCTCACCCAAAGCCAACAACCTAGTGTCACCATGACAACAAGAGTTCATCATTGTTTCCTTCATACGTCTCCCACGCATTGCCATTAGATTGACATCTACCCTGATTCCAGAAAAACAGTCAGTGACAATCAGCATTGTCAATTTACATCTGGGTTTTGTCCCTAGCCTGAGACACCGGTGTTTTCACAATACGGCACCAGATACCAACAACAAGCTGCTGGATGTCATCTGTCTGTCAGTTTCAGAGTCTTTGTGGGAAGCGTCACTCGTCGGGAACTATTTCGGTCAACTTTCGTCAAGAGTTTTTAATGAGAAGCGCCAAGCAAAATCCACAAGCAACACGAGAGCAGGAGGAAGGAACAGGTGCATGGCTGGGAGCGCTGGTATAACTGAACATCCATTGGAGAGCTGTGCTACACATCTCTTCTGATTACTGCCACATCCAATCACACTAATCAAACACACATAAAAGAGAAGAAGTGATACAGATGTAGGATCTTACTTTGAGCCAGTTCGCTACAGCAGGAAAATAATCATCGCAGCAACAGGAAATGTGAATTATCATGTGGGTTATAATTATTGGATATTTTTGTAAGGGTTGATACATTTTTCGTAACGGGAAAATCAAGACATTTCAAAGTGGGAATGACAAACTTTAGAAGCCTTTTCAAACCTAAAATAAACCACAAGTTTCATATTTCCTGCATTCCACGAGAAATTCTCCTGCAACAGGGTGATCCTACAACTGCAGAGAGATGACTGAGTGACACAACTTAAAGACTGGTGCGGTGCGAAATCTGCCAAGTCTAGCCCTGGTGGTTTCAAAACAACGTGCCAAACTCATGTGAATCCAGGTTCTCTCTACTGCCCAAGGCTGTGCAGCAGTTTGAAGTCTAAAGACAAAATGTACACTTTGAACACTGGCAAATTCTTGGCAAACTGGAGGCCAATCTACTTAGATCCATAACCAGGGGTGGGGTATTGTGGAGTTTAGGGAAAGTGGAAGGCATATAAATCCAATTAGCTTTTTTGTGACTATGAACCTCAATGTGTAATTGAGCTCTAAACTGTAATTTGACACCTATAAAGGAAAACTATGCAAAGAATGAGAACTTAAGTCACACAAAATTCTCATAATTTCAGTCATTTCCCTTATGACACATCCCGTCTCGTGTCCTGTGTTCTTATATAATCAATCTTTCCAAGACATAGATACGGGCGTTTGCAGATTGACTCGGTGATCTCCATTTCAAACATGTTTGTGCATCTGCATTTGCCTGCATTCACCACCAACAAATTCCTCTGGCATGCTCAGATCTGAGGGCGTGTCAGAACAGACACAGAGAAACAGGGCTTTTTGCCCGTGCGGCAGGGAACAACATTTCCACGGAAGCCGGCAGATATGTCAAAGAGAGAGTTGAGACGGCTGAGAAGTCTCAGGTGAATGACTGCAGGCGGCCTCAGAGGGAGAGGAGGAGGGTGAAGCCCTTACGGAGAAGAGACATGTCAACACTATTGGCAGTTGTTACATAACAGCTTCTACTGTACTGTAGGTCCTACCTTTGGTATCATATCCATTCACTGGAATGGTTCATCAATAAACACACTGTAGAACAATACTTACTGTATGTTGATATGAGGTTATTTGGGTGATTCGGTGCAGTACACTCTTAGCAAAAAGGGTTCCAAAAGGGTTATGCGGCTGAGAACCCTTTTCAGAGTCAGGTAGAACCCTTTTTGTTTCCAGCTCTTTTGGGTTCCCTCTGTGGAAAGGGTTCTAAATTGAACCCAAAAGAGTTCTATGTGGAACCAAAATGAGTTATGCAAAGGGTTCTCCTATGGGGACAGAGTGTACATAAAGCAATGACTTGGAATGAAATGTATTCTGCCCGGGCATCCGAATGTTTATGGTCATCAATCAATCAATCAATCAAATGGATTTATAAAGCCCTTCTCACATCAGCTGATGTCACAAAGTGCTGTAAAAGAAACTCAGCCAAAAACCCCAAACAGCAAGCAATGCAGGTGTAGAAGCACAGTGGCTAGGAAAATCTACTTAGAAAGGCCAGAACCTAGGAAGAAACCTAGAGAGGAACCAGGCTATGAGGGGTGACCAGTCCTCTTCTGGCTGTGCCGTCAGGAATATGGTGAGTTTAGAATTACTTCCATCTGTCAGAATTACTTCCATAGGAGTATGATGGTAATTTGCCTTATGCTATTCATTGATTTCAGAATGGATTTTATTGCCTCCCATATGTGTGACATCATGGGCAGAGAAGACCTTTGGAAAGCCACCAATAAGGGAATCCTTTGTTGGTCGGAGGCCAACAAGCCTTTTCTTCTTCTGCTAATGTCACACAGCGCGAGAGGACCAAGGCCACGCCGAACCACAGGAAGTTAATAGGTGTCATGGGTGACATGGACAAAGAGCAGCACTGTAGCATGCTGGGAGAAAACTGATCAACATGTCATCTGATGGCAGTCACATGGCCTCCGGTCACAGCTTGAGTCACATCACCCTGCTCATTATTAACCTTTGACCTTTCGGGGGCGTGCCCAATGGCAACCTGTGTTTACTCCATTCATCTGTGTGTGGGAAACAAACAACCCCTGTCAACAGATCATAGCAGGCATGTGTGCCTTCACTGACCTCACAACAATCAACACTGTCAGCTATGGATATGATGCAATATATGGGCTACATTCAGGAAGGTTGAAGCGTTACATAATGTTTAAGAAAAAGAGGAATATGGTATAGAAAAGACAGCCCTCTGTCATGCAACCTATACGTTCCTGGTCCACATGCAACACTACATGTTGTTAAACTCTACTAAATAATTCACTTGAAGCACAACTTGTCATCATGTTGTGGCCAGAAGGTGACATACTCTAGGTTAGGTTAGCTCTATATTCAGGTTATCAGTCACATAATGTGTGTGTGTGTGTGGGGGGGGGGGGGGGGGCATGCCGTCTGTGTTGTAGATGTTAGCACTCTAGTTCCCTCTTCTGGCAAACTGATCTATAGCATTCACCTTGGCATTCTACATGGCATCCCTTACACTGCTCATATCCCTTGAATTAAGCCCCCAAAGATCATAGAAGCAAAGTTAACATCCTATCACATTTATGAGGACCAGTGAGTTAAAGGAAATAACAGGAGATTAATATCGCACATTTAAATCCAGGTAGATAAAAACAACCAGGGCCAGTAAAATTGTGAAATTCAACACCATACATTTTCCAGATGATTGCGCGACACAGTTGATCAACAGGAAGTGATAATCATATTCTGTTCATGTTGTATGCATTCCTTACAAATCCCTGCTGTGAATCTAATGTGTTGTAGGTGGTGGTGGAAAGAAGAACAGATACATGCTAACTGAAGCGAATTAGTTAGTGATAATGATACTATTCAAAGTTGAATACTTTAACTAAAAGGACTTTTAATTGCCACAGTGCTGCACTCCTTACATGTTTTTAAGTGAAAGTAGGAAGGACCAAAATAACCGCTTGCTACGTGTTAATCATATTATCATCTCAATTCAACACACATTATTGACAATTAACAAAAACTAAGAGCCAAAAATGGATCACCACCGACACCTTAAAAAGTTAGAACTTTTCAATATGGGCTAATTCATCTAACCATATGTTCCGTGTATGAGGTGTGTGAAATGATTAACTACTTACATTGCAAAAGGTTAAGTCGAGCTTTACTGACACTGAAACAGAAACCATTACATGAAGTTAAGGCATGAGTAAGTAATGAACCAATAAACTGTGGTCTGTGTCACTCATCACTGAAATACATTGTGTGACACTGGGTTGAACTGGCATTTGTCGATATCAATGCCACACCCTTATCTCAAGTTCCAACACAACTCCACCACTGATGGACCAAAAGGAGCTCTTCGCTTGCAGCATTATCAAAGCAAAGATGTGCATTTTCCCATAACGCGAATCAACGAAGCCCCGCTCATTTTCAATGGAGGGGAGTGAAGTGGGCGGGGGGGGGGGGGCGAGAGAGCATGAACAGAGCGGGACCAAACTTGGGGAAAACTGAACTTTATGCAAGTACACAGCAATATTGCGACGCTACTGACCAGTCGAAGCTCACTATAGCTCACTGGATTAGCTGTTGATACCGAGCCCTTCTAGCCTGCTTGCTATCTCGCCAGCACCCACATGAGGGAAAAGGTGCGTGGCTATCCAAATGATTGTGTTATGTGGATAGGATCGGTCCAATACCGGCTGGGCCGCACCTGGGGCCTATTTTACAGTACCAAATCGCTTTGAGACATTTTATGGGCTATCCATCAAGTTGCCACTTAGAGATGATGAGAAATTCCAACCACATACCATCACCAGTCCAGTCCAGCCCAGTCTCTCCACAGCCAAGTTTACAGCTGCCTCCCAGCTCCTAGCAGCTTGTTACAAACCACAGAGACAGGAAGAGGACCTCTGAAAGAACAGGCTGGGTCTGCAGATATAGAACAGAGCAGAGTCCTATCTATGGTAATATATAATTGTGACATTTTATATACAGTACCAGTCTAAAGTTTGGACACACCTACTCATTTCAGGTTTTTTCTTTATAAAAAATAAAAAAAAAACTATTTTCTACATTGTAGAATAATACTGAACACATCAAAACTATGAGATAACCCATGGTATCATGTAACCAAAAAAGTGATCAACAAATTCAAATATATTTTATATTCTTCAAAGTAGCCACCCTTTGCCTTGATGACAGCTTTGCACACTGGAATGCATTTCAATTAACAGGTGTGCCTTGATACTTTGTGGAATTTATTTCCTTCTTAAAGCATTTGAGCCAATCAGTTGTGTTGTGACAAGGTAGGGTTGGTATACAGAAGATAGCCCTATTTGGTAAGAGACCAAGTCCATATTATGGCAAGAACAGCTCAAATAATCAAAGCGAAATGACAGTCCATCATTACTTTAAGACATGAAGGTCAGTCAATACGGAAAATGTCAAGAACTTTGAAAGTTTCTTCAAGTGCAGTCGCAAAAACCATCAAGCGCTATGATGAAACTGGATCTCATGAGGACCGCCACAGGACAGGAAGACACAGACCTCTGCTGCAGAGGATAAGTTCATTATCCTCTGCACCTCAGATTGCAGCCCAAATAAATGCTTCACAGAGTTCAAGTAACAGACACATCTCAACATCAACTGTTCAGAGGAGACAACGTGAAGCAGGCCTTCAGGGTCGAATTGCTGCAAAGAAACCACGACTAAAGGACAGCAATAATAATAAGAGACTTGCTTGGGCCAAGAAACACGAGCAATAGACATTAGGCTGGTGGAAATCTGTCCTTTGGTCTAATGAGTCCAAATTTGAGATTTTTGGTTCCAACCGCTGTGTCTTTGTGAGACAAAGAGTAGGTGAACGGATAATCTCTACATGTGTGGTTCCCACGTGAAGCATGGAGGAGGAGGTGTGATGGTGCTTTGCTGGTGACACTGATTTATTTAGAATTCAAGGCACACTTAACCAGCATGGCTACCACAGCATTCTGCAGTGATACTCCATCCCATCTGGTTTGCACTTAGTGAGACTATAATTTGTTTTTAACAGGACAATGACCCCAAAACACACCTCCAGGCTGTGTAAGGGCTATTTGACCAAGAAGGAGAGTAATGGAGTGCTGTATCAGATGACCTGGCCTCCTCAATCAGTCAACCTCAACACAATTGAGACGGTTTGGGATGAGTTGGAATGTAGAGTGAAGGAAAAGCAGACAACAAATGCTCAGCATATATGGAAACTCCTTCAAGACTGTTGGAAAAGCATTCCTCATGAAGCTGGTTGAGAGAATGCCAAGAGTGTGCAAAGCTGTCACCAAGGCAAAGGGTGGCTACTTTGAAGACACTAAAATATATTTTGATGTAAACTTTGATGTAAACTTTTTTGTTTAATACATGATTCCGTATTATTTCATAGTTCACTATTATTGTACATTGTAGAAAATAGTACAAAATAAAGAAAAACCCTTGAATGAGTAGGTGTGTCCAAACTTTTGACTGGTACTGTGTGTATATCATGCGTATGAAGAGGGTGTGTTTGGGTAAGTACGGATAGAACTAAATCATGTGTGTACATGAAAGATCAACCTAAAAGAAATGATGACCTACTCATGAACCTGTATATTTGCACAATCCAATTACTATGCAGGTCCACTCTAGAGACAGTACAGCAATTAGTGAGTGTAACATTTCACAGAAATACACCCTGGAAGACACAAGGAGAAAGAAGTAACCAAAGTATAAAGTACACTCTTTACCCCAATGGGTAAAGTACACGAGAGAGCAAAGGAAGGATTTGGCAGAGCAGTGGGTAAACCCAGCCCTGCGGCCGGGCACCCACACACGTGTGATTTCAGGACTTTGTGTACCCTACAGTGCAGGTGTGAGGGCCTGGTGCTGGCTTCCTATCCACTCTCCTTGCTTAATTCGCTCCAGATAACCCATCAGCCTCAGCACCCGCAACCCTGTCGCCATGGCGCCCACAGATGGCGCTTTCTGCGGCCGGGCCCTGCGATTGGTGGGGGCCTTCCAAACAGAGAACAGCTGCTGGGGGGATGATATATCACGGAGTTGTTATTTGGCGTTAGCAATTGCATTTCAGGCTCGTCTGCTTGACACTTCCAGACCCACATCTGGCAGGAAATAGAAGCACAATGAAAGAAAGAGGGAGAGAAAAGAGAGAGTGATTAACAAAGGGCTGAAGAGCAGGTGTTGGTTTGACAGGGCCACACAGGACTACAATGTATGAAGAGAAATGGAGGTTGCTCGCAGAAGGCTTTTCAATAGCTTTAGTGAGCATGTATTCTATAGCTTCTTGATGCTCAAAAATTACTAGAGCTGCACCAGAGAGCACCCTGAACGGTTGCATCACCGCCTGGTATGGCAACTGCTCGGCATCTGACCAGAAGGCGCTACAGAGGGTGGTGCGTACGGCCCAGTACATCACTGGGGCCAAGCTTCCTACCATCCAGGACCTATATACTAGGCGGTGTCAGAGGAAGGCCCAAAACATTGTCAAAGACTCCAGTCACCCAAGTCATAGACTGTTCTCTCTGCTACCACACTGGAAGCGGTACCGGAGCACCAAGTCTAGGACCAAAAGACTCCTTAACAGCTTCTACCCCCAAGCCATGAAACTGTTGAACAATTAATCAAATGCGCTGATTTTGTACATTTGCCCACTGACAAAGAAATTAACAGTCTATAATTTTAATGGTCGGTTTATTTGAAGTGAGAGACAGAATAACAAAACAATCCAGAAAAACTCATGTCAAAAATGTTATAAATTGATTTGCATTTTAATGAGGGAAATAAGTATTTGACCCCTCTGCAAAACATGACTTAGTACTTGATGACAAAGCCCTTGTTGGCAATCAGAGGTCAGAAGTTTCTTGAAGTTGGCCACCAGGTTTGCACACATCTCAGGTGGGATTTTGTCCCACTCCTCTTTGCAGATCTTCTCCAAGTCATTCAGGTTTCGAGGCTGATGTTTGGCAACTCGAACCTTCAGCTCCCTCCACAGATTTTCTATGGGATTAAGGTCTGGAGACTGGCTAGGCCACTCCAGGACCTTAATGTGCTTCTTCTTGAGCTACTCCTTTGATGCCTTGGCTGTGTGTTTTGGGTCATTGTCATGCTGGAATACCCATCACGACCCATTTTCAATGCCCTGGCTGAGGGAAGGAGGTTCTCACTCAAGATTTGACGGTACATGGCCCCGTCCAACGTCCCTTTGATGCGGTGAAGTTGTCCTGTCCCCTTAGCAGAAAAACACCCTTAAAGTATAATGTTTCCACCTCCATGTTTGACCTTGGGGATGGTGTTCATAGGCAGCATTCCTCCTCCTCCAAACACGGCGAGTTGAGTTGATGCCAAAGACCTCCATGTTGGTCTCATCTGACCGCAACACTTTCACCCAGTTGTCCTATGAATCATTCAGATGTTCATTGGCAAACTTCAGATGGGCATGTATATGTGCTTTCTTGAGCAGGGGGACCTTGCGGGCGCTGCAGGATTTCAGTCCTTCACGGCGTAGTGTGTTACCAATTGTTTTCTTGGTGACTATGGTCTCAGCTGTCTTGAGATCATTGACAAGATCCTCTCGTGTAGTTCTGGGCTGATTCCTCACCGTTCTCATGATCATTGAAACTCCACGAGGTGAGATCTTGCATGGAGCCCAGGCCGAGGGAGAGTGACGGTTCTTTTGTGTTTCTTTCATTTGCAAATAATCGCACCAACTGTTGTCACCTTCTCACCAAGCTGCCTGGCAATGGTCTTGTAGCCTATTCCAGCCTTGTGTAGGTCTACAATCTTGTCCCTGACATCCTTGGAGAGCTCTTTGGTCTTGACCATGGTGGAGAGTTTGGAATCTGATTGATTGATTGCTTCTGTGGACAGGTTTCTTTTATACAGGTAACAAACTGAGATTAGGAGCACTCTCTTTAAGAGAGTGTGCTCCTAATCTCAGCTCGTTACCTGTATAAAAAGGCACCTGGGAGCCAGAAATCTTTCTGATTGAGAGGGGGTCAAATACTTATTTCCCTGATTAAAATGCAAATCAATTAATAGCATTTTTGACATGCGTTTTTCTGGATGTTTTTGTTATTATGTCTCTCACTGTTCAAATACCATTAAAATTATAGACGGATCATTTCTTTGTCAGTGGGCAAACGTACAAAATCAACAGGGGATCAAATACTTTTCCCCCTCACGGTATGTATTCACTTTACCCCTTCCTACGTGTACAAAATACTGTAACTTGACTAACCAGTACCCCCGCACATTGACTCAGTACCAGTACCACTTGTATATAACCTCGTTATTTCTATTTTTACTTTAGTTTATTTAGTAAATATTGTAACTCTTTCTTGAACTGCATTGTTGGTTAAGGGCTTCAACTCGGTATGTACAGTACTGAACCCCAAAGCTATGCGAAAATAGTTTGAGACCAAAACAGCACTGTGAATGGTACCACACAAACATATTACATTTATATGAATGTACTGCATATATTTATTAAATATACCAGGAAATGAATGTTGACTATCCTTAATTCTCAGTAAGTCTTTGCTTATTCTGTCTCTGTGCAAAGATGATAACAGGAAGAAAAGAAAGGTCATCAGCTACACTATGAATAGACTTGAATGTCTCCCTCTCTTTCTCTCTCTCAAAAATAGAAGCGTAGCAACATTTGATTAGAGTCCGACCGATATGATCTACCTATATATTGGCCTTTTAACGCTACATCGGTATCGGCCGATAACTCCACTGGGAATTATTCTCATGGTGTCATTATCACAATGTAGGAAATCAACATTTGAAGCAATTTATGAGAATTCAGTGTGGAAAAATGTCACTTTAGCGATTTCCCTTCTGTAAAACGTCAGACCCCCCCAAAAAAAACATATTGGTAGGCATGCCTTCAAATAAGACAAGTACATTGATGGCTCTTGCTCACCTACTCAAAACGAATCTATATTCAGTGGCCTTTACATGACCCGAGCGCTGACTGGAAAGACAATGTCCCATCAAGTGTTGGCTGAGATATGAACATACCATCTTCCAACACCAGAGGGCACACTTGAACACGAGACTGCCAATGTGTTTGGAACTGATGACGGGGACCAGTGAGACATGTATTCCCTTATTCACGCCGTACGGCCAAAACAGAGCCAAGCTGTACTGGTCTGGGACACATCCACCATAGTTGCTGGGAAACGTGCCGGAGAGGACACAGCAAAAAGAAAACCTGCGCCAGCACGGTACGATTCAGCTCGACCGATAGCGTAAACTAATGTCAATATGCTTGCAGCGTTTATGTCCAGAGGAGAGGCAAGTCACAAAAAAAACAACCACATTTATTCCATTTCACAGTGTCAGTGGAACAGTAGATACATGGGAGAAGCACAATGGCTGTCCACACATGCCCATTTACAAGGTTACATCTTTTGAAAAGTTGGAAATAGGAATCCTTCCACAGGTAACACAAATACAAGTCATTACAGTTTGCTTTACGGCATCAACGCCAACAGAACAAGTATAACACAAAGGCAAGTACGGTAGGCGTGACAGTCAAACTTAAAATCCAGGATAAAGGGTACGTCATGACCGAAACCGTCCAACGTTCTGTGTACACAATGTTGTTTCGGACTCCCTAAAATAAAGAGGCAGTTTGACCTCTTTAAAAAAATATATATATATATTTAGCAAATGGTAGAGAGCAGAACATGCAATGTTAAACACAAGAGCAGTGTCATCATCTGATATAACAGGTTGAAATATAGTTTAGAAGCCCAAAAGTGTGAACGAAGAGCAAAATAGGTTTGAAGCCATAGAATATAATTGTGCAACAGGCTTTGGTCTCACCTCGAGGTGAATGGGATTTATTCAAATGTTTTGTGTCCCTTTGCTGCATAATGCCAAAAGAAACCAGATGATAAACACTAATGACTGTACGAGTCGGCGTTTGATTGGCATACTGGAGAAATCAGTTGAGTCAGAGGACTTTGTGACAAGACTTCAAGATTCTCTCAGCTCAAAGCCCCTCTAAACCAAATGGATGACGAGAACTTGTTTCCACTTCTCTTGAATGTACATTCCCCTATAGTCACGCAATGCCATCCTCCACAAGTCTCGCAGTTATGAGGAAGCCTGAAAATAGAGGCTACTTTTCTTAAAATTACAATCCGCGAACGAACCCCTTTAATGAGGACAACAAAAAGGGTCTGTGACAGCTTTACACATTTCTAGAGAGAACGGCAATATTTAATGAGCATACTGCATCTTGAAAACAAAAAACAATAGTACACCGTCATACTGTACAGTATTCAAAAACTTCCAACATTAACATCCCCCTGCCATCGGCAGGGACGGCTATAGCCTTTTGGGGCCCTAAGCGAGATTTGGTTGAGGGACCAAATCCACCTAGCGGGAAAAAAAAACATTTTAGTGGCCCCCATCTTGACGATGGGGAATTTCCTGCAGTTCTATACATTTTTCCAAGGGGTGTAGAATTGCCCAGTGCAGTCAACAAAAAAAATCCTCTCTGCACGCAGCTTTGAGTAACAATTGAAGGAAAACGTACATAAAGTTGAACTATACACACATCCCAAGGCGTTTTTCTTATAGATAACAGTTATTCTAGTTATGCTAATGTTAGCTAGCAAGCTGAACGCCTGTGACTGAATACCTCGATATAACTGCCGATTAATCACAATTCATTATTTTCATTGTTTGACAGACCTAATTTCCACACTATGGAGGTTAGAATAATACTGTGAAATTGTGAACATGATAATTCCCTTTTAGTGTTTAAGCTGTTTGAAAAGACTGACTGAAATTTCATCCTGTTTTCATGGAATGTTGTTTTGGCCTTCCATGGTGACAACACCATGCGGTAAATGAGTTAATAGACCAACAAGAAAGAGAGTTCTAAACCTTTTTTGCCAATAACAGCTACTTTTCAGTTTCCCCTTCCCCACTCAGACCACTCCCTAACAAAAGTGTTGCCTGAGAAATTGCTCTTAGCTAAGCCATCTTTGTTTATTTTTGACCATTTTAATTTAAAACAAATCACAGAAATGATTTGATATTGAGATAAAAATGACTGCATTGGACCTTTAAAGCATGTTTTTTCCCTTCAATTCTACATACTTTGCCATGAGTTGGAGAGAAAACATTTTAGTTTTACAGCCAATTTACTGCAATTCTACACATTTTCTAATGATTTATGCCATGTTTATATGATATCGGATTGAGAATGACCAACAAAATCTAAAACGGGGGCCCCCTGGAGGTCAGGGCCCCTGGGCACGTGCCATGCATGCCCGGTCGGTATGCGGCCATGATTACTACGAGTTCAGATAGATGGCTAGACTAACTACCACTCTGAAAATTGTTA
Organism: Oncorhynchus clarkii lewisi; assembly: GCF_045791955.1. Classification (NCBI taxonomy): domain Eukaryota; kingdom Metazoa; phylum Chordata; class Actinopteri; order Salmoniformes; family Salmonidae; genus Oncorhynchus; species Oncorhynchus clarkii. The sequence goes on along the minus strand of NC_092171.1, from coordinate 9,231,385 downwards.
ACTGACATTGCTAATTGACTGTCAGTGAGTGACAAAGAGAAAAACTGCTAATGCACAACCAAATTCCAAAATGGCACCTTGGTGTACTCTACTATTCTTACTCTCAATAGTAAGTTGAGACCCTGATTGGATTATGCCTGCAACTGGCACTGGCCATACAGACATAAGATCTCCACTTTTACTTTACAAACCTTAAAATGCTTGAAACTAGTCACTTACTCTCTAATCGCCACCCACAAGACTTGCTTGACATGATTGTCACACAAAGACACGGTCAGCTCAGTGGTCCACATGTTCAGTTGGGACCTTCGTATTCCCTACTGCCAGAAAATGAGGGTAAATTAGCTCAACTTTTTTTTTTTTTAACTCGAGTCTTTGACAACTTGCATGCATCAAGGGTTAGCAGAAAAGGATGGGGCTAAAATGTACGAGGTACTTACAAGTTAAGGCTAATGTTTTCTTTGTGTGTGGTGGCTACCATGAGCTAGAGGTGAATGGCTAATGCTAGTTCCAGTTACTGCCATACCCACTCTTTGAATGCTACGTGGAGCCCAATATGGAAGAGCAATTTTTTTTTGAAATGAGGGATTTCTGAGAAGAGTATCTCAGTATTCTGTATGTAGTCTACAGTAGTCCCGGATTTGTTTGTGCTTTCCCCTAATCCATTGTCAAGACAGTTTTGCATGACAATTTCATGCGGAGTTGGCAAGAGAGCAGAAACAGACTGGCACCCAGGATTTCCTGTATGTGTTCCAAAGTGGCTTATTGATGGCGGAACGCCAATGACTGATCTCTTGAGTTTAAATGTGTTTCAGAGTGAGAAATGGTGTAGCTACAGTAAATGCCCCCTCACCACAAGTTCTGAGGGAACAACTTAAGGGAAAATAATGATAGATAAAAAAATAATAATAATCACCAAAAAAAAAAGAAACTATCAGTACGTCTGATGTAAGTCAACCACCCTTTTGTGAAATTCTACTGTGTGACGTGATAATGGCACATGGAATCTGGTATAACATACTGGACCACTTGATATGACCACACTGTTAGCAAGACTAAGGTACTAAGATAGGAAATGTACAAACTTGCATAGATACAGTCATGTGTAGAGCAGTCTTCAGATGTGTCTAAAACAGTCCAGTGAAGTTCTTGACATTTTATATCCCTGCAAAGGTTGCAGTAGCTGCATGTAGTGAGAGCTCTCGACTGGCTCCCAACAAAAACGCTGACAACAATACCACTAACATTATGCAAGTTTGCCACAGACTCACACCATTAAAAAAAAAAACATTATATAGAATTATTGTTCATTACAGAGGTTGGATATATGACCAACATCTGTGTAACATAGATCATATGAAGGGACATCTTTGTATCAGAGAGACAATTTAATTTCCTATGTTCCACCTGAAAATAGACAGGTTTTAATGAATGACTGACGCATTGAACAAATTCATTATTTAAGTGTGCTTTCACGAGGACGGAATTGGACAATGGCCATGTGTTTTTGTAAGACAGTTTTTTCCCCCCTTCATCAGAATACTGGGAGGTGGCTTTTTTGGCTTCGTTTCTTATTCATTTAAGGCCATTTGTTGCTATGTGGCTAAATATGATTCATATTTGAGTTGAGAGGAACTCAGAATGAACCCCATGACATCTATATTAAAGTATTCCATTCGACAACACAAGTCAGAACCAGTTCCAGACGGTTTGTTGACGTCTGTGTGGATGGGGAGACGAATGTTCAGGGCCCATGTTCACAAAGTGTCTTGAAGTAGGAGTATTGATATAGGATCAGTTTTGTCTTGCCTAGATGAGCACTCCTACTCTGAGACTCTTTGTAAACACAGGACCAGGAGTCCTCTTTTTGGGCTGTGAGAAGGAGTTTGGGACACCCTCTCAAAAAGACATGTAGACCTCCCGGGTGACGCAGTGGTCTAAGGTCACCAGAGACTGTGGGTTCGAGCCCAGGCTCTGTCGCAGCAGGCCGCGACCGGGAGGTCCATCGGATTTGGTCGGTAGGGATATCCTTGTCTCATCGTGCCGTAGCGACTCCTGTGGCGGGCCGGGCACAGTGCACACTGATCAGGTCGCTGGGTGTACGGTGTTTCTTCCGACACATTGGTGCGGCTGGCTTCCAGGGTCGGATGCGCGCTGTGTTAAAGAAGCAGTGCGGCTTGGTTGAGTTGTGTTTCGGAGGACGCATGGCTCTCGACCTTCGTCTCTCCCAAGTCCGTACGGGGAGTTGTAGCGATGAGACAAGACAGTAACTACTAACAATTGGATACTACGAAATTGGGGAGTAAAAGGGGGTAAGAATATATATATATATATATATATATATATATATATATATATATATATATATATATATATATATATATATATATATATACATATACTTTTTTTAAAGACAGAAATAGGAGTTCAAATCCATTTTGTAAAAACAATAACTTCTTGCTGATAGTGGGAACAGAGCAAAAGATGACAGAAACACAGACATCACCAAAAGAACGTGCTGTACAGGGGAGTGAGAGACAGAAAACCTCCCGACTCCCGCCCTGGTTCTTAAAGCGACAAACGGAGTGTCTTTAATGTGCAAACAGAGTAAACACAAAACACCAACTCCAGTGGTATTTCCTGTATGTTGAGAGATAAAAAGCGAGAGTAGAGGGGTGGGGGGAAAGCTTTGTGTTTGACAAACCAACAAAAACAAGAAACTCGACTTGAAACGAGTTAAGGTGAAGGTCCTCCAATAGTAGCAGCTCCTGCATGAAACTGTCTCCAACAAGAGGATTCAGACATCACGTCTTTATCCCTCTTCTCTTGATAAAACATCCTCTTCGGTTCTGTACTACACCACTGCCTGTAGCTTACCTCAAGGCCTCAGCATGGCCCTGCTACAGTAAACGGACACATGGCCCCCAAGCCCACAGAGAGGCGCGTCGTTGTCGTCCACAAAGTCTGACCTCTGTGAACCCATCTTCCACCAGGCCAGGGAGCACAGGGTCAACACAACTCCTCCTCTCCCACCATGACACTGCGAGCGAGATGGATCGGGACGCGGCTGGGCCGAGACGGTGCAGCTCGGCCCCAGACCCGTTAAATGAAGCACCGCCAGAAGCGGAGGGAGAAAACGGAAGAAAGGGACGAAAAATAAATATGGCCGCCTGCTTAGCGAGGCGGGGTTTAGGTGGGCAGGGGGTCGTCGTCCCCTTTGCTGCACTTGCACTTACAGCAGAGGACAAAGGGCGTGGCCAGGAGGAGAAAGGGAGAGGCCACCAGCAGGAGAAGGCCGAAGCCAGCGAAGATCCCCACCACCTTGGAGAAAGAGAGAGAGGAGAGAAAGTAAGAGACTGCAAACAAGGCAGAGACACCAGCAAATAAGACACCGTTTGTTTAGCTACACTGCAAAAATATCAGGAAGGACACAATTGGCACTATATAGAAAATACTTTAAAAAAAAACAGGACTAGCGTATGAGAGATCCCTTAACAAGATAATACACACCAAATAATTTCCACTTCCCTTCTCAAAACTTGCTCTCTTGTTTGACGTGGTCATAACCCACCATGCAAGTTATTTTCAATCTTTGTAGTGCAAGTCTCCCATCTCACCACATGGGGGCATCAGCTACAAGCAGAAACATCTCCTCAGCTACAAAACGGCCTTCGAAAGTAGCAATTACACGCAAACCTGCCTTCTTAGAATAACCTAATGGACTTCTGCCGGTGTCAGAGTAGGAGAGTCATTTTGAGGATCACCCAGAGCGGGCCAATGAGGGACAAGACAGCAGAGAGTGGCACCCTATGACAAAGACCTTTCGATAAAATAGCTCCATGCATGTATATACACATTGCTGTTGCGATCCCTTCTCGTGTATTTCTGTCCACTTCCCTCTTTTCGGAGGTCTCCGTAATCACATTATTTACCCAGACGAGCACCCCATGAACCTTTAGTTACACCGGCATACCGGGGTTATCATGATATCCTATTCGCTCAGATCAACCAAACCCTTGACAAAGCTACCGTATACAATAGACCATGTCTGGTCTGAGAACAGTAAGCGTCGAGAGAGGTGACCTTCATTCCTTCTATGGCGTCCCTAGCGGATGCAACCCCCTCAGCTCAAATCTCAAAACGGATTTGAAAATCAGATACAGAGGCGAAAACAGAAAACAGAGAGGCTGAGCTTTCTTTATCAAAAGGCAGGATATATTAGGGCCTTCATTCGGAAAATGTCTGAGTAGGAGTTCTGATCTAGGATCTGTTTTTGCCATAATGAATAAGATGACATTGACAGGGAGGACCTCATCCTAGATCAGCACTTCTTTTGTGAATAAGGGCCCCGGGGTCCTTTCTGTATGTGTTACGCATTCATGAGGAGCTAAAGAGAGAAACTGGGCTTGGGGAGCAGTGAGGTTGCATGGGCTGGGTAAAGGAGGTGCAGTACCACAAGCTGTAATCATGCTCAAATGACTCAGCCTGTCCTACTGGGCAACAGATGTCAGTGTGTACGCTAGCGTTCACAACGCTCTGTTAAACCCGGGAAATGTGCTCGTCTATGACTAGATATGTGCTGGATGATAGCGAGAGCTGAACGTCGACTGGGTGAACAGGAAAATATAGAACGTCTACTCAATATTCTCATTCGATATTAGAATCAGAATTCTAAAAAGGATGTGTTGACTTTTATTACATAATGTGTGGCAAGCATTATGTGTGTTGCAACTGAACAGCTTAACAGTACCATCAAATAACATTGAGCAACCAGTGTTACATTTTACCAGGGGCGCAACTTTGGTTTTCATGAATATCATTCTTTATCCAGTCAACTCGGAGGCGTCCGCATGGTCCTAAAGCACACCGTTGCCTCGTTTTGGATCACATTCCAATGATAAAAGTTGGGGGGGGGGGGGGGGGGGGGGGGGGGGAAGTGTTTGTGTGAGGGGAAAAGTGTGTTGCATGTGCCCTGCCACATGCTGCAGACATAGGGGAAGTCCAGTGTGTGTGTGTGTGTGTGTGTGTGTGTGTGAGAGACAGAGAGAGACAAAGGAGGAAAGTGGGCGCACTAACTTTACTCACCTGTGTTCTGTGCCAGATGACAGACGCCCTGGAGTGGCCCAGTTTGTTTCGACAGGGCCCTTTGTCATAGTGGATCAGGAGGAAGTCATCCTGTGTGTCACACACACACAGACACACACACACACACACACACAGACACAGACAGACAGAGACAGAGAGAGAGAAAGAGGAGAAAAGAATGATCTATGATTAGTACTGAGAGGTAGGGGCAGCTGCTTGGAGAAAATTGCTTTTAAATTACCAGTGACGTGTAAAATCGCCTGTGGTCTGCAATTAGAATTGACTTAAGCCACTGCCAGTAAAGCCTCCTACAAGCCCAGATAAAATCCCTCCGTTTCAGTTCCATTGTCTTGTATCAAACGTCATAAAAACGGGTTTTGGATTTGGAAATCCACCCGCCTGCAGCCTTATCACACCTCCTGCAGTGCTGTTATTCCCTGATAACACATTGGATCTGCTCACACCAGACATGCAAAATCTACACAGAGTGAATTCTATGCACATTTCAGACTGCTGTATTGAAGTCAGGACCAACATGCTGAAAAGGGAAATTAAAACTAATTTGCAAAGATACGTGTGTATTATTCTATGCGAACATGTTGCAGCAGCACAGATGTGGGGAGGTGTTTTGGGGAAACATTGGGACAAGGTTCTACTCATATCCAGGGGCTCCAGAAAGTACCACTAGAAAGGGGTGTGTGTTCGCGTGCGACAAGGTTCTCTACTCACGTCCAGTGACTCCAGACAGTACCAGCAGAAGGCGTGTTTGCAGTTCTTGCACATCATCTGGGCACAGCCCTCGTCCCTCTCGATGTACACCTTACACTTGGGACAGCGCTTGATGGGACCATCGTCATCGTCACTCTTGTAGAAGGAGCTGAGGAGACACAGTGAGTGCGAGAGAGAGCGAGAGCAATGTTCAGTGTGTTACGTTTCTTAAACAAATGTTGGTTGAAACAATTGTTTTTGCTGAATGATGCTAAAGAACAAAGACTCTTACATCAGAGATCCAGAATGCCACGAGAAATTACCCACTCATACAGTTTATCATGCCACAGATCTTGAACAGCCTTTGTTAATGTACAACAGATCTAAGCTTGCAATAAACATCAACATAATTTTCTCCTAACACCTGAAATGCAAACGAAATGAGAGAATGTAAAGTGTGCTCGTCTCAGCCTTTCTTTCTCGCACTCCTTTCAGGCTTTTCTTTCTTCTATTCATCTTAAAGGCAGGTCTTTTGTGTCCTTTTCCCACCTGAGTGCTGCTGACTCTTGAAGGCCAGAAAGGAGAGCAGGTGATGCTGTCGGCTGTCCTCTCAAGTGTCAGAGAGGCGGACAGGGAACAAGCACATTCATTTTTCTGAGCCAATTCTCCGGCTATTGATCGCATCTGGCCAGAGTGAATTAATGCACACCTTTCATGTCCTACCTCATTTGACACTCTGGCAGTCATTTTGTAACTCATCGGGACTTTCGGATTCTAGCTTTTACTCTGGAAGGAACGGGATTCCATTCCTGAATGTAATGGAATACAGGCTAAAGATCGGAAGGTAAAATACCTGGATCAGTGTGAGGATTAAGGAGAGAGTGTCCTTCTCCTGAATGCTGGCTGTTATGTCAGAGGAATGTCATGGGAGAAATGTGAAAAAAAAAAAAAAAATGGTATCAGCAAAAGGCAGCAAGATCCAGGCAAAATGGGAATGGTCCACAGAGTAATACATTTGCCCTTTGCGGTAATTGCTGCATATGTCAGCTGGGTGCAGATCGGGCTAATAGTGTACGTGGAGTCCATTCGAATTAGGACACTAATTTCCCACACTCTTGAAAGGCGAGAGAGGAGAAGAACGTACTCCAGAGCTCATTGTTTAGATAAGTGCAGTATGTACAGTAATCACAGTAAGAGCCATACAAGCCATACTTGGAGTCCTGACAGGGGGTAGAGAGAGTGAGAGGAGGCGGCAGAGTTTAAAGGGGAAGTTCAGGATTTTACAACTTGATGTTAGATGGTTGCGCAAGCTAAAAATGGGCCTGGTCTATGGGCCTGGAAAAACTGTAATCCATGGCTCAAGTTAGATGAAGTTTGTTGTGGCTGTTTAGAGAAAGCAACTATGGATTACAGTTTCTTCTGGCCCATAGACTTATTTTTCAGGGTGAGGAACCATCTAACATTAAGTTGTAAAGTCCAAAACCTTCCCTTTAAACCACTGTGGCCTTTCGTGACATCTGAGGACAACTCCACAACCCTCTCGCTTTATTTTTTGTTATACTATATATATATATATATATATACACACACACACACACACACACACAAACATATCTGTACACCCCTTCAAATTAGTGGATTTGGCTATTTCAGCCACACCCGTGGCTGACAGGTGTATAAAATCGAGCACAAAGTCATGCAATCTCCATAGACAAACACTGACAGTAGAATGGCCTTACTGAAGAGCTCAGGGACTTTCAACGTGGCACCGTCATAGGATGCCACCTTTCCAACAAGTCAGTTTGTCAAACTTCTGCTGTTATTGTGAAGTGGAAACGTCTAGGAGCAACAACAGCTCAGCCACCAAGTGGTAGGCCATTCACAGAACGGGACAGCGGAGTGCTAAAGCGCATGGCGCATAAAAACAGTCTGTCCTTGGTTGCAACACTCACTACCGAGTTCCAAATTGCCTCTGGAAGCAACGTCAGCACAAGAACTGTCCATCGGGAGCTTCATGAAATGGGTTTCCGTGGCAGAGCAGCCGCACACTAGCCTAAGATCGCCATGCGCGATGCCAAATGTCTGCTGGAGTGGTGTAAAGCTCAGCGCCATTGGACTCTGGAGTCGACAGACAAATCTCGGTTTGACTCGTGGCTAAATGGAAGTCAGTCCCCGCAGCAATGTTTCAACATCTAGTGGAAAGTCTTCCCAGAAGAGTGAAGGCTGTTGTAGCAGCAGAGCCCATGATTTATGAATGAGACGTTCAACGAGCAGATGTCCACATACTTTTGGTCATGTAGTGTAGCTTTGCCACTGGGCCACCACATTCTCGAGTTTTAAGTAGACGAATAGTCCAAATGCAGGTTGGCTAAGAGTTGCAGCCTTGACTTCTATTGGCTCCTTATATTGACACATTATGACTTCCTCTGTGACCTTGGTCAACCCCGGCTAGCCTTATCTGAGCCCATGGGTCCCAGCACTATCACCAGGCAACCTGCTCCATCCAATGCACTCAGTCATATTAAATATGCACTAGAAGGCACTAGATGACTAGCGCCTGGATGGTTATGCATGAGAGCAGCTGGCTTCATGGAGACATCAACACAGCGGTAGCTAGGCTGGTATCCAGGGTGGTAAATACAGGTTCCCACGGGGACCAGAGTCTGAGTCCTCACAGTGTCCTCAGTAGAGGGGTGAGAGCAGGTGAGGGCAGATCATCAACCACATTAGGAGAAAACAACTACGAGCCGTGTGTGTGTGTGTGTGTGTGTGTGTGTGTGTGTGTGTGTGTGTCGGCGCGCGAGCGTGTGAGTGTACGTGTGTGTGGATAATGGGACCAGGGTTTCCGGGATAAGGACATTATTCCTGTCAAACGTGCGACTTTACGGTCTCAACAACGCCGTGTTTACAGTGTGGCTCATTGCGGAAAGCCAGTTACAATGACTGATAGATTCTCATTCTATGCTTCTTGGGACAAAATGTCATTCAACGGTCACGGAGTCTAACCTCTGTCAACTAGCTCGCGGAGGTGATGGGGAGGAGAGTGAAGACAAGAGGAGGAAGAAGAGGAAAAACCCCAGCTCCATCTATACCTGGTCTCTACGGATATCAAAGATATTGATGAGGTGGAGAGGAAGTGATTGATATGATGAAGGAAGAGGAGACGGTTCAGTTCCATACCTGGTCTCTCCGGGGAGAAAAGCGGTGATGGGCAGGTTGTTCTCCTGGGGTGGGCAGACCTGCCCGGGGTGCCAGTTAGCCTTGCAGGCCGAGCAGAACTCCAGGGTGCACACGGCACACTTCACCAGCTGGGGCTGCGCCACCTCCATCTCCTTCAGCTGGCACACTGCCTGGCACGACGACGATGGGCACCACGTCCGGCACGGGTCCATAAGCACCTCTGTGGTGGCACAAAACCAGGTGTCACCACCAACAGTACTGCATACAGTGACTGCTTCCAAAGCATGGTGACAGGTCATGAGGAGACAGGAGGTCACGAGGTGATTGTCTCTGTGTTCACACACACACTTTCAGATGGATATCCATCTGTAATCTGTGCAAAAAGCCATTGCAAATCAGAAATAGTGAATGTGTGTGCTAACACAGAGACATAGGTGCTATGTGCCAGACGTGGTTTACTACTTTACTGTTGATTGTTGTCTTGTTTCCTGTCTATTAATAAAACATATTTTTATTTCATGTTTTTGACCTATGCACAAGTACATACTCTCGCAAGCACAAGTATCATTTGACATATGCACACACAGATCAGTTGGTGCTCCCTAACACAGCAGCTAAATCAACATCTATTTTTCTCCAATCACCCTATTTAAATGTGCTTCTACCAAACTAAAACAAAGTTGGCAGACGCTCAATGTTTGGTCTGTGGCTACAAAACAAGTCCAACCATCCAGTCCCAATGACTAACACACACTGCTTGCCATCACATGGCTCTGTTCTGTTGACTCTCGCATGTTCCTCAGTCTGTTGCTGTTGAACCAAAATGGCAGCCCCCTGCCCCCTGTCTGTGCGACTCTCCATCCCTGTGTGTCCACAATGTGTCTGTGTTTGTGCCTTTGGGTGGGTGGAGTACCTTCGAGGCACATGCCATATAGAGTGGGTGTTCAAGTCTGGCTGAGGTTAGCGTGGGAACCCCATGTCACAGATTAGCACATATCATAATCACAATATTATTCACATTTTTGATGGTATTTGAGGTTTGTTAATAATAAAAGTTATAAATGTGCTTTATGAGTAGCGTATGACCCTAGGGTGGCAACACATACATTCTAAGTGTTGTTGTTGTTGTTTTTTTAAATGGGGCTTTGTCCATTCTGATTGTTTTATACTGTTCAATGAAACTTCAAACAAAAGTTGGAATATAATAGGCACTTTGAATAGTGAAAAAAAACAAGGCTATTGGGACAGGGAAGGAACCAAAGTGTTGGTCAGTTTTTCCCAGTCGACCATAATGAATGCTACATAAAATAAATGGTATCTTACTGTTGCTTTGATGTAGCTAAAATGTCCATGCTTTGCCTATTCCTCTCTTATTTAGAATATACCATTGTGCAAACATGCTGATGTAGGTCTACAACGGCACTGGTATCATTGCTCTGACTAAGTACATTTAGCTAGCTGACTAGCCAGATCTGCAGCATTGACCATGAAGACTGACTGCGAGTGGTTGTTGCGACTCGTGGTAGCGCAAAAACTGCTCTCCTTGAATGACAGGGGGCTGGGAATGGTGTGTGTGGAAGGAAAGAGACAACTCAAGTAGCAAACGGAGGAAACAACAAAAACAGACATTATTTCACCATCGAAGAGCCGGGCGTTAACACATTTAACAAACCAAACATTGAAATATCGTTATACAAGATAAAGTAAAAACACAAACCGGTTCGTGCATCAATACCGGTCTACAGTACATTTAGGTATACCCCCCAGCCATGCGCCATTCACAGCAGAAAGGCACCCCCTAACACTCCTCAGTGAGACTTTTACGACCTTATTAAATATACAGACAGACAACCACAGATGATGAATTCATAACCGAACACAGGGACTAAATATTAAAGGCTTTGAATTAGGACATTTAGACAGACATACTGTATAGATCCAGCCAGACACAGTGTAGGTCATGATATAGCACTACCTATCCAATTAACATCACTTTAAATGTACCTGAAAAGGCTTTCCCCTCATGCATCTTTGATGGTGGCCGTGTTAAACTTTGATACAGAATGTAGGCTAAATCAGAACACAATAAGAAAAGGTAGAGGGCTGTCATTGTCCTCCAGGTCAAATTGATATTGGACCCCAGGAAGAGTAGTTTCTTCCCTGGCAGCAGCTAATGGGGATCCCTAATAAATACTAAAGGGTGTGGGGAGACAAGGGAGCCAGGTGGGAGCTCAATTACCTACACTCCCCACACGTCTATGAGCAGTGATGCAGTCAGTGCGGTTACTCTCCCACTTACCCCTCTCAAACTGCAGCTTCTTGTATCTCTGCATAATCGCTGTAGCCACTATGCACTCAATCTGCAGGAGAAAGAAGAGGGAGAGTTAGGAACATAATGCCCTTGTGATAGCTTACCAAACGAATACAGAACATGATGCTTTCAGCCACACTACAGTCTGAAGATGATCAATTACAAAACCCCACTCAATTTCAGCATAATTAGGACTAGCCGACCGGTTTTATTCACATGTTCCGTGAGAGGTATATTTGCATACTGGCTACATATACTAAAAGGTTAAATGTAGTCATTATGCAATGATGAAAATAACATTCGGGGGGGGGGGGGGGGGGGGGGGGTTGAGTGTGAGAACTGTCAATTATGAGTCAAAGACTTATCTGTCGCAGCGGCTGGATGAGAGACGCCTCGTCTCTGACTGGTGTGACAAGCCGGGTCCCAGTAAAAGGCCAGTGACTTTGATTGATTGGAAACATACGGCCATGCCGCAAGCCTCCGAAACAGAGAGTGAGAGGTGACGCGCAGTGACCTCGGATTGACCTCAAATCGGGGACGGACACAGACGAGCGGGGCCGTCCACTCTGTATAAAACACGCCGACACGTCTTGAAGGTGGGCCAGAGCTGAGACGGAGCTAAGCCAGACTGGTTTGTGCAGGTGGTTTTGGAAAAGACGGAGAGCGATATTCACAGAGAGGGCTAATGTCTGCTCGGCAAGGGACCCCAATTAAAAACACTGTCCTTCTGCAGCCTCAGAGGCCTCTGGAATGGATGTGGAGGTCTTTGAGGCCGTGTTAGGAGATTTCTTTCATCTAAATAAAGCACATTACCTATATGTTCATAGTCACATTATCTATATGTTCAGTCACATTACCTATATGTTCATAGTCATTTAATATGTTCAAAAGGTCCTAAATATCAATAAAAAGTAAATAAGTATATAGGGCCAGGAAAGACACTAATCCCTGCTATATTTTTTTATGTCTTTCAAATCCACGACGGCCACTTGAAATTCATTGGTTTTGGTCATCAATGCTAATATTAGCAGTTGATAGCAGCGGCTTAGTAAATAAATCTGAAGAGTGGATTAATCTAAATTAATCTTGGCCCATACAAGTTTAAAGGTAAGGAGACTAACTATTTCTGTAACTATCCCTTTAAGTGGAACTTTCCACTTCCCCCGCATGTGTAAATAACTACCGTACTAACTGTAAATATGGAGGAAAATAAAATACTTAAATATGTATTATTTTTACCTAAAGTACATTCAGAGAGTATTCAGACCCCTTGACTTTTTCCCCCATTATATAACGTTACAGCTGTATTCTAAAAAAAAATCAAATGTAAACAAAAATATCAATCTACACACGATACCTCATAATGACAATGAAGAAAATAAATTTTTAGAAATACCTTATTGACATAGGTATTCAAACTCTTTGCTATGAGACTGAAACTTGAGCTCCGGTGTATCCTGTTTCCATTGATCATCCTTGAGAGGTTTCTACAACATGATTGGAGTCCACCTGTGGTAAATTCAGTTGATTGAACATGATTTGGAAAGGCACACACCTGCCTATACAAGGTCCCATAGTTGACAGTGCATGTCAGGGAAAAAAACAAGGTCGAAGGAATTGTCCGTAGAGCTGTCTGCAGAAATGAAGGTCCCCAAGAATACAGTGGCCTCCATCATTCTTAAATAGAAGAAGTATGCAACCACCAAGACTATTCCTAGAGCTGGCCGCCCAGCCAAACTGAGCAATCGGGGGAGAAGGGCATTGGTCAGGGAAGTGACCAAGAACCCAAATGGTCACTCAGACAGAGCTCCAGAGTTCCTCTGTTGAGATGGGAGAACCTTCCAGAAGAAGCATCTCTGCAGCACTCCACCAATCAGGCCTTTATGGTAGAGTGGCCAGACGGAAGCCACTCCTCAGTAAAAGGCAAGACAGCCCGCTTGGAGTTTGACAAAAGGCACCTAAAATAGTTTCAGATCATGAGAAACAAGATTCTCTGGGTCTCATGAAACCAAGATTAAACTCATTGGCCTGAATGCCAAGGGTCGCGACTGGAGGAAACCTGGCATTATCCCTACAGTGAAGCATGGTGGTGGCAGCATCATGCTGTGGGGGTGTTTTTCAGCGGCAGGTACTGGGAGACTAGTCAGGATTGAGGGAAAGATAAATTGAGCACTAAGAGATCCTAGATGAAAACCTGCTCCAGAATGCTCAAGACCTCAGAATGGGGAAAAGGTTCACCTTCCAACAGGACAACAACCCTAAGCACACAGCTAAGACAATGCAGGAGTGGCTTCGGGACAAGTCCCTGAATGTCCTTGAGTGGTCAGAGCCCAAACTTGAACCCGATTGAACATCTATGGAGAGACCTGAAAATAACTGTTAAGCGACGCTCCCCATCCAACCTGACAGAGCTTGAGATGATCTGCAGAGAAGACTGGGAGAAATTCCCCAAACACAGGTGTGCCAAGCTTGTAACGTAATACCCAAGATGACTCAAGGCTGTAATCTCTGCCAAAGGTGCTTCAACAACGTAGTAGTAAAGGGTCTGAGTACTTATGCAAATGTGATATTTAATTGGACTTTTTATAAAATAACAGTTTTTGCTTTGTCATTATGGGGTATTGTCTGTAGATTGAAGAGGATAATCTGTCTGTGCTGAACAAAGGGGGAGCCCCATACGCACTGAGCCTGGCCAACCATCTGTAAGGAGAGCAGTCTTATCAGTTTGCTGAGGCTTTCCTGAGTCCAATGACGGAGAAGATCAGGTTCAAAGTGAGCAAGATTTAGAAACTGCCTGTGGAAAATATGAAAATGACAATCAACGTCCACTTTCAGATTCTGGAGATGCCCTATGAAGGAACCAAGGTGAAAATGCTCATTATGCTCCCTGACGAGGGCTGGAGAAGCTGGACTTCACCACTGGGCTGGAGAAGCAGCTCACATGAGAGAACTTTGCGACGCGGACGGGGCCAGTAAGGATCCAGTACATTGAGGCACGAGCGTAACATCCACAATGTAAGTTGGATGAGACCTACAACCTGAATGACATTTTGTCTAAGACGGGCATAGTTGACACCTTAGACTGGTCTAGCGATATCTCAGGCACGTCGCCCGATGACGACCTGCAGTTGGCTGGAGTGGTGAAAAAGGCATTTGTAGACGTGAACGAGCAGTGCAGAAAGGCCCGCTTCCATCACCGCTAGCTTGTTTGAATAATATGACTTATTGTTTTCTTTTTGGAAACCTAAAGTACACACCTTCAAAGCCGACCGCCCCTTTTTGTTCTTCTTCCGTCACAACGACACACAGAAAATCCTTTTCTGGGGCGACTAGTGTTCCCTTAAGGCTTTACCAAAGAATGGTGAAGTTGAGGGGCTTTGGTCACATGGTTTTCCTTGATGATCTGATGGTATACATGCAATGCATTGTGCCTCACTATGAAATAGTCAGAGCCAGGTCCCGGATCTGTTTGTTCTTGCCAACTCCATTGCTCAATGTCAAGCCGATCAATGGCATGACAATGACTGACAAAAAGTTGATGTGATAGCACAAACCAGACTGGCCCTCAGGCTAGTTTCCCCATCCTCTATCATGACTGTTGTGTTGTGTCTGTGTAACCTCCCTGTTGTCGTCTTGATACGAACACATTTTATGAAAGAAACGTCTGTCAATTCTGCATGGATTCTGTTTTGATGCTGTAAAATGCAAGCATCAAGTCCAGTAAAATCATATGAAATTATCCTCCAACTTGCCACAACTTTGTGTATTGTGATCACACTCACATTAATTATGAAGATGTGTATGTGCGTGTTCTGTGTAAGAAAGGTTTTACTACAATTAAGCAACTGTTCACTGGAAATAAGTGCCAGCTGAAGTGTGAGGGTACAATAACATGACTGTTTCTCGTTCAATGTATCAATGACATAATTGTATCTTCCCCTCAAATCAAAGGATTAACAGTAAAATACAAATAGTTGGAAATAATACCTCATTTTCCAACAAGTGTCCTCGTTTTGGACAGGCAGAGTCTGGACAGCTAATTGCAGTTTCAAGGCCCTCTTTGATCAGGAGTTCCACATACTGCTTCAGGCACTGAAAGGAAAGGGGGGGGGGGGGGCATAACATTGACCTCATTCTATGGCCATGCAGTCAATCAGAAAATGTGTAGGCATATTGTGTGGTGCGATGACAAACTCCACTGTGCCTCTCCCTCTCTGAAACCCGTAGTAGATGTTCTCTGCTTTTGGCATTGACTATTCATTCTGCTATCCATTTCTTTATTTACAACAGTGTCTGCTTAGCTGAAGAGAAGCATGCTAACCACATAACATCCTAATGACAGTATTTTTAAATTAATGAGATAACGATAGAGGGACTTCTAAACTAAGGCTGTACGCTTGGAAAACAAAATGGTTTTTCATGTTTTGTATTTCTCCCACTCTCCAAACACTGAGTGGCGAGAAAAATAGCATGATTCATATTAAGGCGGAGGATAAGAGGGGCTGAGTTTTCAAGCATGTTTAGACATTTCCCATGCTGGCAGAGTCATGGCTGTGGTACCAGCTTGCTTGTCAGGTCAAACGTCCATTTGCCTCTCTGAACTCATGCAACCGGACATCAGTCCAGATTGACTGCAGGAGAAATGGTAGTTCAGTGTAGTTTAATGGCATGTAAACACTGGAAGATACAAGTTATATTTCTGTACATGCAATGCAAACAAAATAGCAGGATCGGGAAGTCGAGAAGGGATTTAAAGTTGCAGTGAGATTTCAGATTTACCCTGGTAGGCGGACCATGCACTTACGTGTGTAGGAGTTGCTCACTCCCAATAGGTCCTAGATCTAAGTATTAACTAAGTATGTGAGGTACAGTGAGGTCCGGAATGATTGGATCCTTTGTTAAAGATGAGCAAAAAAGACTGCATAAAATAAATAATACTAATACTGAGATGCATTGTATTGTATGCACATTATTTTATATTAATACAATTGCTCAGAGAAAGAGATTGTTTAAAAAGTATTATCAAAATGATTGGATCGCCTGTTTCTAATACTCCAGCAGCCTCACCCTGTGAGGATAAAGACACTGAGCCTTGAATATATTTTATATGACATACATGATTTTTGTTAACTAGTAAATAGTAGCCTACAGCAAAGTGTGTTTAAATCATTTCTAACTTGTTAACAATGTCTGCTAATTATTTTTTGCTACCATGTGGGTTTTTAGCTTGCTTGAGCCTGCTAACTGAGGAGTGTTAATTGGACCTGTTTCCATAAATGTTTTTTTTCTAATCTTAACATGAAAATGCCACGGGCACCATCTGATGTGTGGAGACATTTCACTGCAGCTAATGTAGAAGGAAAAGCTTTGTACATTTGCAAATAACGTGCCAAATCATGTGAAGAATGGAACAAAGCTGCAGAATCATCTGGCCAAGTGCATAAAGTTGCCTCAGCGGTCACAACTAGCAACCTCTGACAAAAGTCCCTCTACTTCTATTCGAGGTGAAAAGGATGAATCAGACACCTTTTCGACAGCAACAGCTCATGGTCCTCCTGGAATCGGAAGTTATTTTGACTCAATGGAGGAACGCAGTCAGAGAAATGCTGATGAATGTCTTACTCGAGCTGTGTATGCAACTGGTTCACCTCTGATGCTCACAGGCAATGTGTATTGGTAGAGATTTCTGAATGTTCTTCGCTCAGCATAAACCCCTCCAACCAGACATGCTTTATCTACTCATTTGCTGGATGCAGAGTTCAAGTAAAGGTCAAGAAAATCATAGAGAAAGTAGACTATTGCAGTCATCTCTGATGGGTGGGCAAGGAATAATGAACTACATAATTTCCACCCCTCAACCAGTATTCTACAAGAGCACAGTCACAAGGGACAACAGACACACCAGTCTCTACATTGCAGATGAGCTGAAGGCAGTCATCAATGACCTTGGACCACAGAAGGTATTTGTACTGGTGACAGACAATGCTGCGAACATGAAGGCTGCTTGGTCTCAAGTAGAAGAGTCCTACCCTCACATCACATCCATTGGCTGTGCTGTTCATGCATTGAATCTGCTCCTCAGGGACATCGTGGTACTGAAAACAATGGCTACATTCTACAAGAGAGCCAAGGAAATGGTTAGGTATGTGAAGGGTTGTCAAGTTATAGCAGCAATCTACCCCACCAAGCAAAGTGAGAAGAATAAGAGCACCACATTGAAGCTGCCCAGCAACACCTGTTGGGGTGGTGTCATCATGTTTGACAGTCTCCTGGAGGGGAAGGAGTCTCTCGAAGGAATGACCATATCACAGTCTGCCGATATGGACAGCCCCATCAATAGGATCCTCCTGGATGATGTATTATGGGAGAGTGGTAAGTAGCCTGAAACCTATAGCAGTAGCCATTGCATGGATTGAGGGAGACAATGCTATCCTGTCTGATGTTCAGACTCTGCTTGGAGATGTAAGAGAAGAAATCCATACTGCCCTGCCCACTCCACTGTTGCTCCAAGCAGAGGAAACTGCAGTTCTGAAATACATCAAAAAGCGTGAAGACTTCTGCCTGAAGCCCATATAAGCCACAATGTACATGTTGGACCCCAAGTATGCAGGTAAGAGCATCCTGTCTTGTGCAGAGATCAACAAGGCATATGGTGTCATCACTACCGTGTCTCGCCACCTTGGCCTGGAAGAGGGCAAGGTTCTTGCCAGTCTGGCAAAGTACACTTCCAAGCAAGGGCTTTGGGATGGAGATGTAATATGGCAGTCTTGCCAACATATCTCATCAGCCAGCTGATGGAAGGGACTGTGTGGATCTGAGGCTCTTTCCCCTGTTACCTCCATCATCCTCCAAATCCCACCAACGTCAGCCACCTCAGAGCGCAACTGGTCCTTGTTTGGGAACACACACACCAAAGCACGCAACAGGTTGACAACAGGGTTTAAAAATTGGTGGCCATCCGGGCAAATTTATGGCTTTTTGAGCCTGACAACGAGCCATCCTCAACTAGGTTGGAAAGTGACAGTGAAGATGAGGCCTCAGAGTCTGATGTTCAAGGAGGTGGACATTGAGGAGGTCCAGGGAGAAGACATGGAAGCCTGAGAGGAAGACAACCAAAGTATAATTTTACAGATGTATGTTGAAAACGTTTTGGGGAGATGCGACGGATCTTTGGGGATCATTCAATATACGCTTTCTTTTGTTGTTCAGTGAAATCATCTCATGTGAAGAGTCAACTAATTGAATTAAAGTTAAATTCGTAACTAAATCGTTAAAGAAAATATATACTGGAAGGATTTAATCATTTGCAATTATGTCTACTTAAGGTAAAAAGGTTTATGTTTCTGTCTCCATATGATATGGTAAATATATCTAATGCAAAAACATAATATTTACTAACTTAATATTAATTTGCATATATTTCCATGGAAAGTTTACACCTCCGAATATTCCCCAAAATGTGCAACCTGAGCTGCATGTGGGACATAACTCCACCAGTCATATTTATGATATCAATTATGAAGATTAAAATGTTTTTTTTTTCTTCAATTAGTACATTTGAGTTTAACCACAATATATATTGTATTATTTGTTCGGTCCTTTCTCGTTGATTAAATTGAAATCTCAACAAACTGTCTATGGCTTGTTTTAAAAATAGCGATATTTGGGAGATGATTTCCTTTTCAAATAACTGAAAGTGAGAGGTTGTAATCTGAATAAAGGGGAAAAAGCCATTCTTGAACATGGGGTGAGATATTCTTACTAATTTGCTATACAGAATCTTTCCAGATCCTTGATATCCTTCATCTGTGTTAATGGAGTGCCCTCATCAACATTTTTTATTTAAAAAAAAGGTTTTCAATGGGGTTCAAGTCCAGAGACTGATTTTGTGGTCAATTAACCATTTCTTTGTGGATTTTGATGTGTGCTTTGAGTTAATGTCTTGCGGCCAAGCTTCAGCCCACCCACCCACCCACACAGTGCATTGGGAAAGTATTCAGACCCCTTGATTTTTTCCACGTTACAGCCTTATTCTAAAATTTATAAAATTATGATTTTTTTCCCTTCAATCTACACACAATACCTCATAATGAAAAAAGCAAAAACAGGTTTTTAGAAATACCTAGTTTTCAGACCCTTTGCTATGAGACTTGAAATTGAGCTCAGGTGCATTCTGTTTCCATTGATCAGCCTTGAGAGGTTTCTACAACATGATTGGAGTCCACCTGTGGTAAACTCAATTGATTGGACATGACATGGAAAGACACACCTGTCTATATAAGGTCCCACAGTTGACAGTGCATGTCAGAGAAAAAGCCAAGCCATGAGGTTGATGGAATTGTCCGTTGAGCTCTGAGACAGGATTGTGTCAAGGCACAGATCTGCAGAAGGGTACCAACAATGTATGCAGCACTGAAGGTTCCCAAGAACAATGATTGTTCCCAAGAATAATCATTATTAAATGGAAGAAGTTTAGAAACGCCAAAACTTGTCCTAAAGCTGGCTGCCCGTCCAAACTGAACAATCGGGTGAGAAAGGCCTTGGTCAGGGAGGTGACCAAGAACCCAATGGTCACTCTGAATTCCACTGTGGAGATGAGAACCTTCCAGAAGGACAACCATCTCTGCAGCACTCCACCAAATCAGGCCTTGGTAGAGTGGCCAGACAGAAGCCACTCCTCAGTAAAAGGCAAACGACAGCCCGCTTGGAGTTTGTCAAAAGGCATGTAGAGGACTCTCAAACCATGGAAAACAAGATTCTCTGGTCTGATGAAACCAAGATTGAACTCTTTGGCCTGAATGCCAAGCGTCACATTTGGTGGAAACCTGGCACCAGCCCTATGGTGAAGCATGGTGGTGGCAGTATCATGCTGTGGGGATGTTTTTCAGCGGCAAATAAACTCCCCAAATATAGGTGCGCCAAGCTTGTAGCATCATACCAAAGAAGATTCGTGGCTGTAATTGCTGCCATAGGTGCTTCAACAAAGTACTGAGTAGAGGGTCTGAATATTTGTGTAAATGTGATCAGTTTTTCTTTTTAATACATTTGCAAAAATTTCTAAAAACCTGTTTTTGCTTTGTGACTAGTTAACTGACTAGTTTTGCAACTCTGCATCCTTATATGGGTTGATGGATGTAAACCAGGCTCACTTTTTTTACTCCGTTTGTTGACTTTTACATTTTTTTTATGACATTTTCTAATCCATAAAAACAGTTATGGCGATTATTTAATTTTGATGACAGTCTTCATCCATAAATCGGCGGTTACACGATTACTGAGCCAGACCTAATGCATACAGAGGACATTTTGACAAGATGGGTAAAAGACGATGAAAGGGCACTCACTAGTGTACAGAAGACACACTGGCACTGAGTAATGGTGGTCATCTGCTCCAGCGGGAACTCTCCAAGGCAGAGTTTGCAGGAGACCAGCGGGTCCAGTGCCAGGTCCCAGGTGGGCCGATACCTGGCTGTGGTCATCTTGCCTGGCACAGAGCTGACAGAGAGAGAGAGAGAGAGAGAAAGAGAGAGAGAGAGAGAGAGAGAGAGAGAGAGAGAGCGAGAACGAAGGGAGTTAAAGATGTAGGTTGGCTAATGTTTGTTGTTTCACAGACAACAAAAAGGACACGGACATGATATTCACGAGGTGTGAATGAAGCTAGCTCAATATGAGCATGTATACATGATCTGTCCCTAATCCAAGGCATGCACATATTTTGCTGTGATAATATGCATTGGCCAAAAAGGCTTACTGAGTTGTGTCCAAGTGAGGACACATTAGAGACCCAGGTCAATGCAGAGTGACACAAGCTCTTTGCCTAAATGTCCCTGGTGAGTAACTATCATTTCCGTTCTGTTCTGGTTGCTCACAGACAGAGAATCCATTTAGGGCCCTTTAAAATGTGTGATGCGGAGAACACGGACAGAATCACGGAATCCAGACATTAAAACGGAATTCAACAATAGCATTGAACTTAGTAGGGAATCAACTAAATTAATTGAAAATGTAGGGAAACAGGGATACCTAGTCAGTTGTACAACTGAACGCATTCAACTGAAATGTGTTTCCGCAAAAATGTATTACATTTGCCCAAGTTTATCATAAAATATGAACAGTGATTCAAATTTCCTGCAACTTTCTGAAGAGGCAACGAGAATCCCCCTCGGGGGCAGTGTATGTAAGAGCGCACATCTTCCACTTTGTGTAGCCGTTAGCGATGATGCTAATGAAAATTCTTCTGGTAGATGGAAAGGCTTTCCCAAAAAACCTTCTCAATTGAATGTTAACTATAAAGTAGACTATGCCTACCTGGCATAATAATATCATGATTATTTGCCTCAATCCAATGGGTATTTTGTTTTGAAAAGTCTACCATCACATACAAAACATCAAAACAACAGCCCCTTGCTAGGGAATTAAAGGGTAACTACACCCAAAAATCTACATTTCTCAGTTCTCCCAGACCTCAAAAGTGTTCTCCTGAAGTGGTTTAAGCTTGGTTGTAGACTTAGAACATCCAATTTAATCGATTTTCTATTAACAATTGTGATTTTCAGGAAACAGAAACCTGGGAAAACGAAATGGAGAAATTTGAATTTTGGGAAAAACTAAACGGAATTAGTAAAAAAAAAAAAAAAGCATTTTATAGAGCTTTAAATAAATACATCTCAAAACAAACAGTCCTGCAGCAAGCGTCTTGTTCCCCCATACGATAAAAGCATTCATATTAAAATAACACTTTCCCTTTCCAGTCATGTCCTTTCTATTTGGAGAAAGGGGTTTATTTTGGGCCACCTCAACTCTGACTCCCACTGCCTTTCTTCCACCGTGGATGAGAGCGGAGGCGGCGAGATAGAGAGACACAGAAAGAGAGGGAGAGCGAGCACAGAGTGGCTTAATGTCTCTGAGTGTTTACAGGAAGTGCCCCCATGCAGGCAACGTCAACACTGTCAAACTCTCCCATTGCTGCTAGGCAACTGGGGGGAGAGACGAGGGAGATTAGGAGGGGCCGACCAAATAAATAGTAGTTACTGCTTAGGCAAGTGAAAGCTAACAGAATAGTGTCCCTCTCAGAAACCTAAAAGGGGAAGGAGGTGGAGTAGGAGGGAAAGGGGGAGGGGCTGCTGTGGGGGATGGGAATGAGTAAAGCCAGCCCAACGCTGTCTACATGTGCTGCGGGGAGATAACTTGTCCTGACCTGTGCTAGGGGCTGACTGACAACACACTGGCCAGTGTGAGTTGCCCACAGGAACAGTGTGCTGGTATTGTAGGTGTGTGTCAACAAGGTCAACACGCTGCATGGGAAGTCACCAAAACCACCCTGTGTCTACTAGGCAAAAACATGGAGACAACACAGACAAGATGAAGAGTTGTGGGAATCATTATGTGATAAATTATTATACTAATGATATAGCAAGCAACTGAAATGGGCACTTCCTAATTAAAAAGTGATTCCCCTTGATTTGTGGTCTTCCCTTCAGCTCAGTGGAGGCAACCAGGTTGTGTGTGCGTGTGTGTGAAAGAGAGTGTGAGTGTGTGAAAGAGAGTGTGAGTGTGTGAGAGAGTGTGAGTGTGTGAGAGGGAAAGAGAGCTTGAGGAGAGCCTCCCCTCTATCCATTAGCGTAGTACACTGGGCCTGCTTTCATCAGGACAGGCAGCGAGGCTAGCCAGGAGCTCTAAAAGCCAGTACTCTACACAGAATCAGACCGGCGGTGTCAAGAGAAGACCCACTGGCTGCTCAGTGAATACCTGCCAGGGCCAGCTGAGACGGCAGCAAGTGGGAGCGGAATCCCATACGCACTATAGATAGCCATATCATTGACGAAATGCTACGTGCATTATACGGCAGTCTTTACAGCGAGAGCCTCACTGAAGAGGTTGTGTGGTCTGTTACGGTAGTACCAGGTAGATGGACGGCCATAATACAGTACCATAAATCACAGTACTATAAAGCTTCCTCCTCCTTTGTTTCCTCCACCGTCTCTGTATTGCTTAGGCTTAGGTTCACAAGGAGAGTCAAGAAGGACAAAGGAGCGTTTCCTAAGGCGAGCCAGACGAGTGGAAAAGAGCAGAATTTTCTTGACAAAAAGGTGGTGCAATGCGAAAGGGAGCACTCCCACCGCTGCATTATTTACAAGGAGGTCCATTATCGCTCAGTGAGAAGAAAAACACACACACACACACCAAATGCATGATCTCGGCTCCCTGCTTTATGAAACGCATGTCTGGCAGGTCACATGTCGGCACCAAATCAATGCGCAGGGTGCCGTAAGTGAACATGGTGAACCACTGCTAGACGAGGAAGTTACCAGTCTTATCATATAGATGAACTAAATAGAGTGGGAGTGAAGAGTTTGGTGTAGCAGTCTAAGCTTCCAACCACATCTGCCCCCTGGCAACAGGGGTTAGCGCCTGCAAAAAAATACACAAAGGGGGGGGGGGGGTGGTCAGAATTCTGACAACAGAGTGTGATTTTGTGCGTGTGTCTACATTTTGTAGTGTCCCAGGGGGGTTTGAGGGAAGTTCTATCATCCTGTTACTATTACTGCACAGAATGTGTATCTCTGTCTCTGTCAGCGTTGAACTCTTCCATAACATATTACGTGAGCAGCCTAGATAGTGAATGTATACAGTAGAGAGTAGGGCTGTATGGAAAGTGGAGCAGTGGGCCTTTCTGAGATGAGCGAGCCAAGTAGGCCATCTATAAGTGGACGTATCCTGTACAGTTTATAATGAGCTACAGTATCCCTACGGTCTCTACACATTTCACCTTCCGTCAGAGGAAAATGGGTCATCTTCAAAATGGATAGTCCATGACCCGAGTTATGATATGTAGAAACACCTGACACTTCATCATTTAGGCCTCGTCGAACCTCCCTTTCGTTCTCAACCCGTCTGTCACTGCCCTCTGCCATTGAGACCACGGAATAGCCGAGCTCTGCATTAGAATCGATGCGATACGGCGCTGCCATCGCTCGTTAATATCAATATTAAAACGCCAACTCGGCCGCGATGCAGACGGAGACTGGTCAAGAACGGCTCTCATGTGAACCTAGCAGCTTTCTCTGTAATTACATAATGTCATATCAAACTGGGTTGCGTAAGGTCTATTTATACTCTACCTAGGCTAATGTGAGAGAATGCTTATGACTGCAGCCTCCCAGAGCGGATGCACTCTGTGTTCCACACTCCAAACGCAGGTTCACTTTTGTGAAACGGCCAAGCCACAAGCCGTCGTTGTGCGTTTGTGCAAAATGCAGGGGCTTCGATGGTGGATAGGGGTACTTTCTCAAAGAGCCTAAAGCGCTGTTAAACAACTGATGACCTGCCCCTGGTCAATTCAACATTTGAAGGACAAAAATAAATTAAACAAAAATAGAAAAAAAACGCATGCAAAAATTTCTTAGAGAAGGAATCAAATTATTTGTCACATGCACTGAATACAACAGGTGTAGACCCTACCTGAAATGCTTACTTACCAACAATGCAGTTACGAAAAATAAGAGTTTGGAAAATATTTACTAAATAAAGTTAAAAATATATATATTTTTAAAATCACAAATAAGTAACACAATAAAATAACAATGAGGCTATATACAGGGAGTACATGTACTGAGTCAATGTGCAGGGGTACAGGTTAGTCTAAGTAATTGAGTTAATATGTACATGTAGGTAAAGGTAAAGCAAGATGCATAGATGTTAAAATGCGAGTAGCAGTAGCATAAAAAAAATCTATATAGTCTGGGTAGCCATTTGATTACCTGTTCAGTTCAGCAGGCTTGTGGCTTGGGAGTTAGAAGCTGTTAAGGAGCCTTTTGGACCAAGACTTGACACTCTGGTACCGCTTGCCGTGTGGTAGCAGAGAGAACAGTCCATGACTAAGGTGGCTGAAGTCTTTGACCATATTTAGGGCCTTCCTCTGACACTGCTTGGCATAGAGGTCCTGGATGGTCCAGGAAGCTTGGCCCCAGTGATGTACTGGACCGTACAACCTACCCTCTGTAGCACCTTTCGACCGAGCAGGTGCCATACCAGGAGATGATGCAACCAGTCAGTATGCTCTCAATGGTGGAGTTGAAGAACTTTGAGGATCTGAGGACCCATGTCAAATATTTTCAGTCTCCTGAGGGGGAATAGGTGTTGTCGTGCCTTCTTCACAACTGTCTTGGTGTATGATAGTTTGATGGTGATGTGGACACCAAGGAACTTGAAGCTCTCAACCTGCTCCACTACAGCCCCGTCAATGTGAATGGGGATGTGCTCAGCAATCCTTTTCCTGTAGTCCACGATCAGCTCTTTTGTCTTCATCACGTTGAGGGAGAGGATGTTGTCCTGGCAACACACTGCCAGCTCTCTGACCTCCTCCCCATAGGCGGTCTCATTGTTGTCAGTGATCAGGACTACCAACGTTGTGTCATCTGCAAACTTGATGGTGTTGGATTCGTGCTTGGTCACACAGTTGTGGGTGAACAAGGAGTATAGGAGGGGACTAAGTACACACGCCTGAGAGGCCACCATGTTGAGGATCAGCCTGGCAGACGTGTTGTTGCCGACCCTTACCAGCTGGGGGCGGCCCGTCAGGAAGTTCAGGATCACGTTGCAGAGGGAGGTATTTAGTCCCAGGGTCCTTAGCTTAGTGATGAGCTTTGAGGGCACTATGGTGTTGAACGCTGAGCTTTAGTCAAAGAACAGCATTCTCACGCAGGTGTTCCTTTTGTCCAGGTAGGAAAGGGCAGTGTGGAGTGCAATAAAGATTGCATCATCTGTGGATCTGTTGGAGCGGTATGCGAATCGGCGTACACGTCCTGGTAATCCGTCTGGTGAATGTTGACCTGTTTAAAGGTTCTTACTCACATAGGGTACGGAGAGTATGATCACACAGTTGTCCGGAACAGCTGGTTCTCTGATGCATGCTTCAGTGTTGCATGCCTCGAAGCACGTATAGAAGTAATTTAGCTCGTCTAGTAGGCTCGTGTCACTGGGCAGCTTGCGTCTGGGCTTCCCTTTTTAGTCCATAATAGTTTGCAATCCCTGCCACATCCGACGAGCATCAGAGCCGGTTTAGTAGCATTCAATCTTAGTCCTGTATTGACACTTTGCCTGTTTGATGGTTCATCGGAGGGCATAGTGGAATTTCCTAAACGTCCGGGTTAGTGTCCCACTCCATGAAAGCGGCAGCTCTACCCTTTAGCTCAATGCCGATTTTGCCTGTAATTCATGGCTTCTGGTTGGGGTATGCATGTGCGGACACTGTGTGGACGACGTCATCGATGCACTTATTGATGAAGCTGGTGACCGATGTGGTGTACTCCTCAATGCCATCAGATGAATCCAGGAACATATTCCAGTCTGTGCTAGCAAAACAGTCCTTAGCTTAGAATCTGCCCAGTTCCGTATTGAACGAGTCACTGGTAGTTCCTTCTTTAGTTTTTGCCTGTAAGTAGGAATCAGGAGGATAGAATTATGGTCAGATTTGCCAAATGGAGGGCGAGGGAGAGCTTTGTACGGGTCTCAGTTTTTTCCTTTGGTTGCACGTGACATGCTGGTAGAAATAAGGTCAAACGGATGTAAGTTTTCCTGTATTAAAGACCCTAGCCACTAGGAGTGCCACCTCTGGATGAGCATTTTCTAGTTTGCTTATGATCTACAGCTCATTGAGTGCAGTCTTAGTGCCAACATCGGTTTGTTGTGGTAGACAGCTACAAAAAAATATATAGATGTGATACAATTAATGCTGAAAGTGCTCGTTTCCTACTGAAGTGAACACTCTGGAGCAGTGCATAAAAGGAAAGCTGTCATTCTGAGGAGAGTTATCCATCGTCTTCCACTGCGGAGGGAATGTGAAAAGAAACAACAAGGTTGGTGTGCATTCAGCCAGAGGGGGAATGAATGGCAGTTGAGATGGTTGGAACCATGCTTATGATGTAACCTTCAGGGAAATGGATTCTGGGTTTACCACGCAGTGAAATGAAAAGTATTTTTTTGCTCTCGCAAATGGCCGTATGAATGAAGTGCAGATAGGAACATAGAGGCTGCCACTAAAAGCTGCCACTAATCTCATTGAACATTTAGCCTCTGTAAGCTCCCACTTACTGGAAGTTCCTCAACACCAAACACATATTAGGTCGTGATCATAGTGAGAGTCCTAAACTCGTTCGAGTCCAAACCACAAAACTAAAATGACAAACAGGCTAGGTTCATTCTTAAAAGTCTAAACTGACATATGGAATTGTTTTAAGATGGTCATACTATGGATCCCTTAGTAATTTTATGTAGAATTTTAGGACCCCTTTAGGTATCAAAAAGGTTTCATCAGTCGCTATCGACAAAGGTCAGTGGCCTGTTTCTTTGTGCGGGATTCATTATTGTAACCTTTGTGTTTGGTGTAGACGATCGTGTTGGTTTATGTTCGTGGAGTTTGCTGGACAGTTTTTGTCCCCAGTGTCTGGGGCATTTGTTATGAGCACCCAGTGTTTCATGGGGTGGCCGTTGTTCAACATGTGTGCATTAAAAGAGGACTATATTGAACTCTCTGTTTCCTGCGCCTGACTTCCCACTCACGACACCCAGAACGCTACAGATGGACAACTTTCAGGAGGACGATCGTACCATGCTGACTCTCTGACTCTGAAAATGAGGAAATCCCTGATTTTGGTAAAAACATTTTAATTGAAGAAGACATTGTAGAGTCTTCTGATGACAGTGATGGGGAAGAAACAGCGATAAACAGCATTGTCACAGAAGAAACTGATAGAGTTTGGAAATCAGTGGAATGTCTGGTAGAAGCATAGTATGATATGGAGATGAATTCAATTCTGGCGTTTGACTGCAAATGCAGAGGGATTCGAAAAGGGAACACAGAAGGCTGTTGTATAAAACACCTGTCTCCAGATTACATCTTCAAACTATGGGCAACCATGGCATCCATGACAGAGAGGGAGAAATATTTTATGATTCTTATGGCATTGCACACAATCAGTGTGAACCAGAGTGACTTGGCACAACGGGCCAAGCAAGCTGTACAAACAAAATGGAACACAGGACGTCTTATGAAAGGGGTTGCGGTTTGCCGTGAAGCATTCATCCATGTCTACGGGTAAGAGTCGAGTTATATTCAAATTTTGTCAGAAAGTTGTTTTCATTTCAAGTTAGATCTTACTGTTAGCTAGCTAGCTGATGTTGGGTGGCTGGCTCACTAGCTAACATTAGCGTTAAGTGTATGATCTGTGTAGTAATATTGTCTCAGAAAGCCATTCGCATTGCTAGTAAAAGCCTAATGTTAGCTAGCTAACATTGAACCTATTTGGTTAACTTTAGCTAGCTATGACAATCCGTTTGTTTTGCTAGTACTCCATGGATTGGGAGTATGGTTCATTGTTACATGTTCATTTCTTACTGTTAGCGAGCTAGCTACATGTCTAAACAAAAATACCAAGTTAAAGCACACTGTTAGCTAGCTAGCTGACATTAGATGGCTGGCTCGCTAGCTAACATTATGTGTATGATCTGTAGTTATATTATAACAGCAAACCATTTGCATTGCTAATTATAGCCTAATGTTAGCTGGGGGAAGTTCACAGTCATCAGCACTATCTGCAGTGCCTCTATGCACATTCACATAACTCACATAACTCTCTCCTAACATACGTTACCGCTACCATACATTTTTATATCCTAATGTGGGTATGGACAAAAGAGCTCTCCAGTGGGTGTACCAAAACATTCAATGGTCATTTTCTCAAAGTGGTGTTACAAGTTTATCATCAACTTTCAAAGCAGAATTACTTTCCCATTGTTCCTCAAATGCAGTGCATGATATATAATTTTATCCAATGTAAAAACAGTCAAAAAAGAAACCATAAGAAACAAGGTTTTAAAGTGTTTGTCCTTTATCTAGGAGATATAAGAAAAGGTCAGGAAATATTTAACCCCTTTTTTGGGTAAGCGCAAAACAACTTTCATACTTCCATTCATTTTTAAAACCGGAAACATGTTACCTTCAGATGGGTCTCGTGACACTTTTGGGGGTCGTAAAGCAAAACGCATTTGTGAGAATCTCCCCTTTCCATAGAGTGGTCATAATAGCTTTGTAGGTCAAACCGTTCGGATGCTACAGACGTTTAGTGAGAATACCTATTTTTCAGGATGTCTCATGGTCTGACAAACACCGCTCCGGTAGCTGTGCACTGAGGAAGCCAGACGGGGAAACCGGTGTGTGATAGTTCATATGCCTTGCCAATGTGATATATAGGTCTAAAAAGGCCCAGACAATAAGACAGAGTGCCAGTATAAATTCAATCACACCTTTGTTTCATCACAAAACCTGAGAGCAACCTCTGTCTGGTGAAGTCCACAAAGCATTTAGCATGTAACAACCAGTTACATGACCTACAGCATGGTCAAGCAGGCTAATGCCTCCGATATTTTCGAACCACTAAACAACCATTGATTTAGAACCACGGAGAGTTCAGAACCATGTATGCTCTCGATGCAAAGTGATTGGAGTTGGCGTCACTCCAAACTGGCTTCCCTTGACACTTTTTTTTTTAGGTGCGCCAGGACCAATCACAGATGAGCTCACTCAGTTTAGCGCAACGCTGATGGGCTATTGCTTTATACTTTTTTTTTGTTATCAAGGGAGGTCTAATGCTCGCTGGATCCCCTTACATTCAATGCTACGGGTGGCAACAATGTCAATATTTTTGAGCAGACAGCATCAGATAGATGGCCTACACATACAAAGACAGAGTGGCGGTGTTTCTCTTGCTTGGATGCTGTCACCGGTGAGA
This sequence comes from Oncorhynchus clarkii lewisi, assembly GCF_045791955.1. Taxonomy (NCBI): domain Eukaryota; kingdom Metazoa; phylum Chordata; class Actinopteri; order Salmoniformes; family Salmonidae; genus Oncorhynchus; species Oncorhynchus clarkii. The sequence continues at coordinate 9,201,313 of NC_092171.1, read as the reverse complement.
TATATAACTTTCAATTCAATTCCCCCTTTGGTAGGTCCCCGGATCAATTCCACCCCCCAAATAACTCTGTTGGGTATTTAAATACTGTGTTAGAATATACAAGATGCAATTTCGAAATTTGGTTTAGCAGTAGAGATATTACTCTTGTTATGTCAGTCAGTCAACTAGCCAACGTCAGCTAAGTATTTTTAGATTGGTAAGTTAGCTGGCTAGACTCTAAAATTGTAGTATTCATGGTCGAATTTAAAACTGGGGGGGCCAGATTGATTTTGTTAGTCAGTCACTCTCACCAATATGGCCGGAAGTACGTGGACACCTGCTAGATGAATATCTCACTCCAAAATCATGAGCATTAATATGGAGATGGGTCCCACCTTTTCTGCTATAACAGCCTCCACTCTTCTGGAAAGGCTTTCCATGAGAGATGTTGGGAAATTGTTGCGGGTACTGATGTTGGGCAATTAGGCCAGGTCGCAGTCTGCGTTCCAATTCATCCAAAGGTGTTCCATGGGGTTGAGGTTAAGGCTCTGTGCAGGCCAGTCAAGTTCTTTCATACACCGATCTCAACAAACCATTTCTGTATGGACCTCGCTTTGTGCACAGGGGCATTGTCATGTTGAAACAGGAAAGGTTATTCTCCAAACTGTTGCCACAAAGTTGGAAGCACAGAATCATCTAGAATGTCATTGTATACTGTAGCGTTAAGACTTCCCTTCACCGGAACTAAGGGGCCATAGCCCAAAACATGAGAACAGTCCCAGCCCGAACAGTCCCAGACCCTTATTCCTCCCCCACCAAATGTTATAATTGGAACTACGCAGGTAGCGTTCTCCTGGCAAACCCAGATTAGTCTGTCGGACTGCCAGCTGGTGGAACGTGATTCATCACTCCAGAGAAGGCATTTCCACTGCTCAAGTCCAACGGCGGCGAGCTTTACACCACTCCAGCCGATGCTTGCCATTGCTCATGCTGAGCTTGTGTGGCCTATGACTTTTCTGCTCCTAGATGTTCACACTTCACAATAACAGCACTTTCAATTGACCGGGGCAGCTCTAGCAGGGCAGACATTTGACGAACATGCCATGTAGTGTATCATATAAAAAACTGCAAACATTTGTCTGGCAAAATCTGCTGTAAAACCCGAGTATTTCTTTCTCCGTCCAATGGCAAAATGAGTAGAATTGCAGCAAACTTGCTTTAAAACTGCAAAATGTTCTCTACGCTCCATGGCAAACTGTGTAGAATTGCAGGAAATTTACAATAAAATCAGTCTGCTTTCAAGACGGGGGGGCCACTAAAAAAATTTGGCTCGCAAGGTATGGCCCCCACTTATGGCCCCAAAAGGGCTGGCTCTAACTGCATGTGTGCTTATGGATGTGGGTATGCAGACCCACGAGCCACTGCAGCCCCTAATGATGAGTTCAGATTTTTGTGGCCCCCACCCCCATCAAAGTTACCCATTCCTGCTCTAGACAGATAAGGAGAAACTTTGGTGCTCATGTGTGTCAAATTGTCCTCTAAAATCATCTTTGATTGACCTTATTTTAAATCAACACTCCCACGTCGTTTTAATGCTTCTGTTGGTTTTGCTAATTATACAAGTGATCACTATGCAGTTTCTTGTGTAAGGGATGGTACAATTCCTAAACTACCTCCACGTACCATCATGAGGAGAAACTGGAGGCACTTTGATACTCATTTCCTTGAATGGAGTTGAATTCATCCCTGATGTTGAATTAGCATTTTCTTACTTCCATAAAGCATTCCAGGATATATGCACAAGCATGCCCCTTTCAAACAACACAGAGTTAAGGGCAGCAACAACACTTAACATGCTGTTTATACTGGACACGTGCATGTTGATTTTTGTACATCCCACACCAGAAGGCAATGCAAGACAGACACGCAGGTTGAAATATCAAAACGAACTCTGAACCAACTATATTACATTTGGGGACAGGTCAAAACACATGAAACATTCATGGACATTTAGCTAGCTTGCTGTTGCTAGCTAATTTGTCCTGGGATATAAAACATTGGGTTGTTATTTTTAGCTGAACTGCACAAGGTCATTTCTTTCTGGATCTTTGAGGAATTTTGTTCTCTACTCTGACATTTAATCCACAGATAACAGGGGGAACCTAGTTAGTTTCTAGTACTGTAATCTCTCCTTCAGTAGTAGTTGTCGTCTTTTTCTGTAGACTTTATATGTCGGTTGGCAACCAATTTTAAGGTGCATTACCTCTACGAACTGGAGTGTGGACCTCAGTTCATCTTTCAATCACCCACATGGGTATATGCTCATAAAAACCAATGAGATGGGAGAGGCGGGACTTGCAACGCGCCAAGCATCCAAAATACAACAAAGTTTTACTTTAGTGCCTGGCTATGCAGACGCTCGTTGACGCACGAGAGCAGTTTAGATGAAATGATTGAATAAAATGTGTCAATGTATTTAGCAACGCAAGCGGTGTGATCAGCACGTCATTCTCAGATGAACTAGCTGAAGTCATAAGGAAACGGAATGCTACGTGGGCTAAAGCAAGGAAGTCTGACTCAGCTGGTGATTGGATGGAATCATGGTGTGGCTATGACCCGAAAGCAGACCACTACCTCAAATCAAATTGTATGTATCACATGCGCCGAATACAACAGGTGTACACTTTACAGTGAAACGCTTGCACACAAACCTTTCCCAACAATGCAGTTAAAAATAACACAAAATAGTAACTAACACAAGAGGAATACAATAAAATACACAAGAACGGAGCTTTAATACAGGGAGTACCAGTACCAGACCTCAAATCTTCTGCTGATAATCTGAATAATCCTTCAACATTTTGGCAAGTAAACCCACACGTAGAGCCCAAAACATATGCACAGCTCCCTAAACAACTGTGGGTTGACTTCAGGTGGCAACTGAGAAACCTCTATTCTGAACATCTTTAACCTTACCATAGAATCAAATGAGATCCCCATGTGGTAGAAATCATCATTTGCCCTACTATACCCCTTTTGAAAGGAAGTACTCTACTGAATAACTAAAATCGGCCAAACTAAGTGGTCTATCCTGGCAAAGGCATTGGAGTCCCTAGTCAATAAGCAGGGCCTACCTCCAGGAAAACAATATTTTGAGTGGTATACAATTAGGTTTCAGGTCAGCACTGTCACAGCAACTTTAAAAAGGTTTTGAATGATGTTGACTGAGCCCTGGACAGGAAGCTGCATCGTGTATCTGTTTTCATGGACACGTCAAAGGCGTTTGACACGGTCTTGGTGCAGAGATTGAAGTGTGTTGGGAATACTGGTCATGCTCTGGGGTGGTTTGTGTGAATTACCTGTGTGAATTACCTGTCAAATCGAACGTAGTGTGTTAAAGCAGGTGGGTGCCTCGAGGATACATTTTATGCCCCCTGTTGATTATTATCTATATCAACAACATTGGGAGACAAGAGTGTTTATGTACATTTTAATGTCATTCAACAGAATCTGTATGATTTGAAGCCTGTTCAGAATTCCTCTAAAAACAAAATGCATGGTATTTTCCACTCTGAAAACCATGTAATTACTACATTGGAAAACATACAAATATATCTTGGAGTTTGGGTGGATGACAAGTTGAGCTTCACCACCCGTGTAGAGGACCTTGTCAAGAAACGCAAGCCTGCGTATTGGGTTTTATTACCGGCACAAAGCTCGTTTTTTCTTTGCCCCAGAAAATAGTTCATTCATTGTACTTATCTCTATTGGACTATAGTGATATGTGCTACCTACAGTATGTGCAAGCGACAAGCTCTACATTGAAGGTTCTTGTCTCTACATCACGCAGCCCTTCGTTTTGTCACCAATCAGATGTGTAACCGACCATTTATCTCTACAGTGCTGTCAGGTAGATATCCCTAGCAACACGCAGGCTCAAACACTGGTACAGCGTTATTTATAAAGCCATTTTTAGGAAAACTGGCATTTTATATCCATCTTCTCTTCTAGCTCAAAATGAAAACATATACACGCTCAGATCAAGGTTGTTTTATGCTACGAGTCCTGCAAATTAAAAACGGAGCATGGAAAAAGGTCCTTTCATTTCTCAGCCCCCTGCTCTTGGCCTTTTGTCTCTTCCCGTCATTGTAAATACGAATTTGTTCTTAATTGACTCTTTCCTGGTTAAATAACATTTTAAGAATTTATCCTTAGCGTCCAGTTTTTATGTCTAGTCCTGGCCATCTGCCAATATCCTCAGTCTCCCGGGTCACCTGGTTTTCGGCAGCGCTGCCTGTTTTCCCGGGACACCTTGCTGTGTAGCTCTCACTGGGCATACGTTGTACAACACGAGCACAGACATACCTCTGTTTGCGGTCAAGCCCTTCAAGCAAGGGGAGGGGGTCTATCTAGTTATGAAGTCAGACAGTGTATCTATGTACAAATTAATTAAACCAACAGAGGATTCGAAGCCTGCATGTACTTCAACATGTGGCTGTGAACATTTCCTGTGAGTTTTCCTGTTGTTTATAAAAACTGAAATTGCCATAAATGACATATTGTATTGTATAGAGGTATTGGAATAGGGAAAGGATACAACAAGTCACTGCAATCTCTTGGAATCATAAAAGAGAACAAGATGACAACAGCGTTGACATGTTGAAGTGGAACGACGCCGTCTCTGAGAGGCAGTCAGAGTACGACATCCTTGATGTTGCAAGCCAGACAAAGGACAAGTCAATGCTATTTCATTGTCTTTGCCAAGGGTTGTATTATATGCAGAGATCGGGGATTTAAAGCATAATCCCAACGGAACATGAGAAACATGTCTCTTCATTTCAAGCCTGGTTGTACTCCAAAAGAAAATATGGAATCTTCGCTCAACTACATCAACCGCAATACATTTTGACAGGAACCACAAGTTGCACCACAAACAAAAGAAAGGACACAGTATATTTCCAGATGGTGATCTGGTGCATCCCACTTGTGCTTACCGTGCTCCATGCTATATTAACTCGTTCATCAGTACAAGCAGATAAAGATGAACTCAAATCCGGAGAGCATTCAATCAAATGCACCACAACATAGAGGCCTTATTCCCATCCAGCCTGCATGTTTGGCTGTGTGTGTGTGTGTGTGTGTGTGTGTGTGTGTGTGTGTGTGTGTGTGTGTGTGTGTGTGTCAGGCTGGTCTGAGGGCCGCCGATATGGTGGACTCGGTGTGGAGTCAACCTGCTCCTAATTTGTCCGTCTCTGTAAAAAGGTCACCCCTGGCCCTGTGCCAAGAACACGACGACTCATTAACTTCTGGTTGCCATGGAAGTCATGCTTTCACCGTTTCAGAAGGAGTGGAAGACTGTGGGTAGGAGCAGGTGCACGTTGCAATGTGCGACACTAACACCGCTGTGACAGTTTCGGTTCTAAATGCAGCTGGGCTTTAGATAGACGTTCTCATTATTCCTGAAGCGGTCATTGATTTGCGAATTGAGGAAAATAGGTGCTGTGGTTGTAAGTCAATCCCTCGACCCATCTCACCCTCCCCTAAACATAGGCTCAAGGCTCAAGGCACACACAAATGGCACACATTATTCAACACAGAACATTATGAAAACAATAAGAGAATTCAAAGAATAGAACACTGTTTTTGCTATAGCGATATATGAATTCAGCATAATACATTTGAATGTGCTGGGCCTGGCCATTATCGTAAGAAAATGCTGTGACTGAAATGTTTCAAGCCGCATACTTAATGTCTCTCACACACACACACACACACACACACACGCACACACATCGCCCCTTTCCACCGCCCTCCATCCCCAGCCAACTGACCCAAATGTATTACCCAGAGGGATCCAGGGGTCCTTTATTTTGGGTTCTCTTTTTTCCCTTAATGAGGAACTCGGAGTTGACATGACATGCATGCAGAGTATGGTATAGTACCGGGCGGGCCCAGACATTGAACAATTGGCTTTCTGTCCTTGATGAGGTGGGGGGACTGAACCAACTTAGTTGAGTGTGACAGTAGAGGTCTATTTATTTTCTCCTAATGTGCCATTAGCCAAACGACCCAGGGTTTAGGTAGAGCTTAATGAATCAGCGTAAATATTCATGAGATTTTGTGCTGCTTTATGTGGGGCTCCATTTATTCCTTTCTGATCCCCAAAAACGCAGAGGCAGGGACAAGACCCATCTTTCATCTGCTGTGTCTGATTAAAATCCCTCTTGGTTTTGGTTGGCAGTGTGCAATTGTGGCTCAAAACGCATCCCCCCCCCCCCCTTACTAAGCGCACACACACAAACTAGAAGGCACTGTTACCGTCAGTGCTAGTCTTGAACTCATCCATACTACTATGTCAACAACAGTCAGCTTGACAACAGTGTTGTTGCCACAGAGGCATTTTGAATGCTGTACACATACAGCATTGGACATAAAGAATTCTAAATGGCTTCACACAGCCCGAAAGAGAATGACAACCACAGACTAAACAAAAGCCTGGGTTGTTTTGATTTTGAGTAGGACGAGGTCACCCTAAGACGAGATGACTCATTCCAAAGCAACGTTTGAAGAGCCACAATGACGAATTGGCTTGAAAGAAAAAAAGTGATCTGGCTTACTACAGTTTCTTTATTGTGTCGACCCAAACACAGTAACACACTGACGTTGGTCCACACTGAGTAGCAATGGTCATGAAAATGGATTAACAAAAAAAAAAGTACAAAATAGAGTTCAGATAAATGTAACAGCTGGATAATGGAGTAATATACTCAACTCTTTTAGAATTTTTAA